>NW_008657815.1:0-44281 GCF_000695815.1 Acanthisitta chloris | reverse complement strand
TGGGCCCTTAAGCACAATGGAATCTCCTTGTTTTAAATTTGGGGGTTGAACAGAGAGAGCCTGGTTTTGGCTGCTGCCCAAACAGCTCATTGTGCAACTCAGTTGAAGGAGACTGCTCATATACAAAGAGCTTATTCTTGGCTTAGCTAGAATATAATTTTTGCCACTAAAATGACCAACCTAGGGACTTAGTTAGTGAATAAAAGTGATTCGTGGTTCTCCACAGCTGGGATTATTAACTGTGTCAGTTAGGAGCACTGGCAAAATGTATATAGATGAGAACAACATTGAACAGTTAATTTTTAAATCACTGCCTCAGTGCAGTGGTAATATATGTTACAATCCCTGAGAATGAGCAAAAGGAAATTTGCACTTATTATCTTCTTTTCAACTTTTTTTATGGTATGTACAGTACTAAGGAAAAAAAAATCTTTCTGCAGTATTCTTCTCATCTTCAGACAGTTCAGCAGTAGGTAATATAAGCAGGTATTTCTGGAGAAATCCATGCATAGATTTTTTTTTTAGCACTCAAACGTCTGGTTAATACTTGAGGAAAAGGGGATCGTGGCAGGGTAGGTCCCTCACTGAGGAATGAAGTGCAATGCTCTCTAACAAAGCACAAGCCCACAGTGTGGCCTTTCCCCATCTTTACAGCCTGGTGTTAAGATGCCATTGGACTGTGGCACTCCTTACTGTATTGAGTGGAAAAAACCCCCAGACATAAGTAGTATCGTTGGCTATATCCTGGCATAACTTTGTTATTTAATTCCAGATTGTAGAAGTTAGCCATCTGCTTGAACAGGAACTGTGGTTTTGCTTTGTTTTTATCCATTGAGTCTTGTAAATTAATAAGCATGGGAATAAGATGGTTTTGTTCTCTGCTGATCATTTCAATGGCACAGAAGGGTCAGTAAGGAGGCTGGTGCTCTACACCTCTGTGGGGTGAGGTAAAACAGGAAGAGAGAGAAAATTAGCTGTGTATAAATTATAGCATCCAGCTTATTTGTCCAGCTTTTTACAAGTGAAGGGGAAAAGGAAAAAGAAACTTCATGCTTCAAAAGAAAAAGTATAATAGCAGTGAAACACAGACGAGTCAGTATTTATTTAATAATTACTGGAAATCAAAGAAAAGCAGGATTAAAAATACAACCGGCCTACAGACAGCAGAAGAATCCCAATATTTAACTAAGAATGTGACAATCATGTCTGTTTATGTTCTGTGAGAAAATATTTGTGAATGAACTTTTATTTGAAGCTACTGTAGCATTTGAGTGGGTAGAAGGTTTTGTTGCATTTTTTAAATGGATTCAGATGGTAGATACTTCAGGTCAAACGGAACCTTCTATGGAAAGTAATTGGAGTTACACTGGAATGAAGAGTTTGGCACTATTACAGACTACCCAGCTTTTATTTATGGCAGGACTATGGGTCAAGGGGCTGATAGAGCAATAACATCCTTAAATTGTGTGATTGCAATTCAAATGCTCAGTAGCCAGTAATTGCACTTTCGTGTTTTGCATGATATGAAATGTACAAGCCCAACATCTCTGACATATACCCAGCTTATTCTGCGCCTAACATCCATAACTGATGCAATTTAAACACTTCTCTGAGAGCATATTTAAGAAAATGGGAAGCAGTATACAAGTGTTACTGATGCAAGCCTGTTTCAAGAGATTCTTTGAACACAGTTATTGATAGGTTTTTCTTACATAACATATGCAAAATGTAATTGAAATTAAATTAAATGTCAGCATGACACCATTAAACAGCTAACATTTGCCATCTTCTAAGACAACTATTCTGAGCAGTAACTTGTAAATCAGGAATTTACTCATGCTTTTCTTGTCATCTTTTTTGATATTTTAGACAAATAAAGGCGACGCCCTCGCAAACCGTGTCCAGAACACATTGGGAAATTATGATGAGATGAAGGATCTGTTAACCAACCACTCCAATCAGAGCCACCTTGTAGGAATCCCAAAGAATTCTGTCCCACAGACACCCATTGACAAAAATGAACAGAACTTTTTCCCAGAACCAAGAAACCGGATGATCCCATCTCATCAGATCAGTGGCAACTCATCAACATCAATGCCTCCGCCTTCTTCATTGTCATCTAATTCTACTTTGCTACACAGTCACCAGAGCAGCAGGAAGTCGAGGACAGACTGGTCACGCGGTGGTCACAACTCTAGTGGGGCCCAGCCAAGCCAATCCAGTAGTCAACAGAGTCGGACAAAGCATAGCTCTTCTCATGAGCAGTCACAGGGCAGGTATGAAGACCTCTATAATTGTCAGAGTGAGCAGCATAAAAGTGGAGGAACCGAGGAAGCAAATTCTATGGCAGCATCTTCACATTCGAGGAGGCATACACATGCAAAGTCAGCACCTGGAGAACACACTTACAAAGAAAACAGTCATTCAAAGTCACCCACAGAGCTTGAGTTTGCAGGCCACGGTCCTGGATCTCCCCTTCCTTCTACTTCTCTGTTGACTGCGAACAATGGTCTTTCGACTCAGAATTTCCCACCAGGAATTCACTGTAAAAACAGCATGGTCCAGCAGAAGCCTACAGCATATGTCAGGCCTATGGACGGTCAGGACCAGGTTCCCAATGACTCACCTGAACTGAAACCCCCAATAGAAATTGAGAGTGGATATGGAAATCAGTCCTTTGGAACACTGCTGGAAGGAAAAGTGAACACACCTAGTTCGAAGAACAAAGTACCAAAGCTCAACATTCCTCCTGTTAGTGAAGTAAGTAGTTTAAAATATCTTCTCTCTAGTGCTGCTTGAGTATTTAATTCACTAAATATTTTTCTCTGGAAACATGCAGTTGCATTTCCTGGAATTACAGTGTAAAACACTCCTTCTAGAATGTGCATGACTACTTTCGGCAGTTTGTTGTGATAGTCCCAGTAGCAATATTTAATGCAGTTTTTAAAGCATAGTTTGGAATACTAACATTGCTTGTTTATGATTAATATTAAAAGGCTAGATCTCTGCTGGGTGTAATATATTTACACCAGCTATACCAGTTCTGGACAGGGAACTCTAATCTCAGTTCATCTGCAGTTTTCACTCTTGCATTCTCAGTTAGGAGGTAGTTTGATAGACAGATTGCTGTTTGAAACTCTAAGGAAAAATGACAGTGTTCAAATTTCAGTGGTGTGAAACAGTCCTACCAGCGAGGAGTTTATTTGCAGAGTTTGCTAAATTCCTGTTGCTTTTAATGGAATTAATGTGACTTAAGTTCTGAATAATGCTTATGAAAATGTGTCCCTTTGAAGCTTTTATGCATTTTGAAGAGCTTTTAATATTGGGATTCAGTCCCAATCTCTGCAACCAACAGTTTAAGCTGTTGAATTTTGTATTGCTGGTCAGTACAGTAGTCCTGTGAGGAACATTTTAGTTGGTTCATATTCGTGTCCATTCCAAGCAGAAATGCATAATAAGGATACGAATTGAACTATTTATACTCTGTATACTTTTTCTCTTATTCTGAATTTCGTAATGCAGTAACCTTTGCAAGGTAGGTACTGTGTATGTATGAGCAGAATTGCAGATGGGTTTTTCATAGCTTTTTGTTTTCCTCAAAATATTTCTCTGCTTGATAATATTTTTATACTGGAATGAGGAGCGATGCATTCTTAAACAACTTTATTGCAAAAAGTCAGCTTTTTCTATTGGAATAATTGTTTCAAGCCAATAATTTGTTTGACTATTTAAAAACTTGATGTTATTTATTAACATTCCAGGCAGCAACAAAGACTGATGTGTTTTGCAGTAGAGCTTGGAATAATTTTCTGGGAACTGCATCTGAAAACAGTAAAAGGCCTATTTATATCAAGTGGAAGCTGAGGGTTGCTTGCAGATGGTGTTTTATTAGAAAATGTATTTGTTAATAAACGTAGCTTTCTGCAAGATTACTTTACAGATGTTTCTGTTTATTTTTACCTTGGGTTAAAAATCTGCTGATGGAGGTGGCTTCAGAGTCTGTTGCGATTTGTCACTAGCATTGTTTGGCAAGTAAATAATTACATGCAAAGGAAATAATGATGTTGCAAAAGCAAATGCTTTTTTTTCACTCTTGCCATCTATTAAAACTATGAGTCAATAGAGACATTTTAAAGTGTGGCATTAATGTGAAGTATCCAATGGGCCTTTTGCATTTTGGTCAGCTATTAAGAATGTATTTTTAATTCCTTTAATTTTTGAATTAAATCCTGGGACTTTGAAATCAACTGAGTTATTAGCAAGGTTGTTGGGGTGCAGGATTTCACCAACTGTCTTTTTGCATAGGTCTAGTAACTTCTGAAGTGAATTGTTATTTTTGGAAAGATTCCTAGTTGCACAGATGAAAAATTACATTTGAGTTTGTTGCTACTTTAGTTTATATCCTACGTAGTGAAAGGTTTAGGTGTATAATTAATTTCATTTATGTTCAAATAAATGGTAAACTCTAGGCACTTTAGAAATGAATGTAGACAACAGTCTAAAAGTAGTCTGCGTTGTGAAGAGGGAACGATAACTTGAAATGGGAAAGAAAAGCCAAAGCCTGTGACAAAATAACTTGCCTTTTTGACACAGAACATAGGACAATAGCCAGGCTGATGGATCTTTTACAGGCAAATCTCCTCCTGAGTCCGGAGAGTTGGATTTTTTTTGCCTGTGTCAGGACTGTGAATTTTGGCCCTCTGTGTTTTTCCACAGATGTGTATCCTGAATTTGATTTACCCTGCGTTCAGCAATAAAACTCCTTCCAATCCAACATTATAGATAACTGGTTTAGTTTAAGCTTAATCAGAACTGACAGTGCACACCTGTGAAACCCATAACCTTTTCAGAATGACTGCAGCGAGTGGCTCTGTTGTAATCTTTATACAATTGATGTGGAGGCTTATGATCCTTCGGTGGTGCTTATCAATTTATGAACCTTCCCTAGCCACCTCGAGCCATAGTGATCTGCTTGAAACAGGTTTGCTCTACAAGTTTCCATCTTAACATTGTTCCAGGTGGTGGTGGTGAGGATCTTCAAGCTAGTAGTAGGAGAGTTACTTTTCTTGGGCAGTTCTCCAAAATTTGTTCTGTGGCTTTCCTGTATCTCTGAGTCCATTTTTTCAAGTTACTGAGTGTATATGTAGAGATTACACACCAAGCATTTTTCAGTGATTTCTCTCAAAATTTTTCTTGCTCTTAAGATTAGGAATTCTGTGAAGAAATAAAACTCCTAGGTGATGGTCTTGCAATTATGGCACCCATTGGGACATGCAAAGTTGGAAAAGAAGATGAAAGTTCTTGCTGTCTTGAGGGGGAAGGTAATAAATAAGTAACCAAATATTTGAACAAGCAGGTTTAAAAGAAGTGCTCAGACTGATGTAGAAATATGGTCTCATTTATCATGGCTTAATGGAATAGGATGTTGAATGCCCTGGAAGCATTCTGCCATGTGTAAGGAAGTGATCAATTTTATAACATAATTTGTGTCACTTGAGGTGTTGCTCTAAGAATCTTTGCTCGTTTGATGGGCCCAATTCTGCCCTCAGAGGTGCCCATCCATCTTTCAGCTTCTCTGGAGTAGACAACATTGTTAATGCCTCGCTGCTGGCATGTCTCTGCTCTGCGATGGATTGTGGTTTAGTGATTTCTGAGTTTGTAGAGATTCATGGTAAGTTCACACATACTCACCAGATTGAGTCAGGATGTAGAATTAGCAGCACTTACACATCTGTGGACTAATCCTTGCCTCTGAGTGGATGCTGTTGTGTGATTTCCAGTCCTTGACTCACCCATGCAAAAGTAGTTCGGACCTTGCTGCACCTTGTGTGGCCATTTCTGGTAGAGAAGTAGGAATAGCAAAGCCTCTGTAGACTGTTAGTGTTGTTCCATAAGGATTTCTTTGTGATTTTGTGATCCTTTTGATTTCTTTTATCTCTTTCCTTTGTTTTTCTTATCGGTGTTGTTCTCTGAGGGTGAAGGTAAAACATTTTATGGTTTGGTACCTTGAGCGAAAGCCACTGTAACCACTAGTGTCCAGGTCTGGCAGCCTCTGAGCTTCAGAAGTTGTGAAGCAGAACTTTCTGAACTGGAAAGCCACAGGACCATCATGTGAGTTTGGGTGGCTATGCAGAAATACACCAGATCTCATGACATAGAGCTGATAACAGTGGCCCTGAAGCTAATAGTCATAGAAAAAAATGATAGAAAGCCTCAAGCTGTAAACATTTCCTATTCCTTTCTTATTAACTGTTATCTCTTTAGTATGTGTTTACATGCATACTTACATACACATATATATCAATTTTGACCTTACTTTTAACATTTGGCAAATTGTGGCAGGCCTGGAACATTGCAAAGAGCTTTTGTATTATGTAGAATTCCACCTACTTAAATTGTATGATGGCAGATGATTGTTACTTACCACTTGAAGAGAACTGCATAGTTAAATCCTATGCATTTCTTCAAAACAGTAGAGGTTAGAGACCACAATAACAGCTGATCCTCTCTCTGCTGATATAAAATCCAGAATCTCGATACATGTATGTATATTTAAACCTCTAGGAATCAGATGCTTACAAATTATTTCAAATGGGCTAACGCAGCAGGTGAGAGCTGAAAGAAAGCCTGTACTTTTCAGATTGGGCTCGAACACAAATTACTGAGAGTACTGAGTAAAGCAAAGGGTTTCAGGGTCTGTGGGAGCATCAGAAGCTGTGTTCCAGGAAAACCTTTTGCACAGTTCCCCAGAACAATGCATGGATTTCCAATAAATGTTAATGGATCATCAAGAGCAATTGAGATAATTTTTGATTCTCCAGGCAGTTTTTAAATCTCACTATGGAATTGGCCTCATGTTCCTATGAAGCAGCAAATGCTCATGTACCAAGTTTTCCCCAAAATACAAAGCTAGGAACAAATCCAAAAGGCCTACGACATCTACGTCACCACCCACTTAAGCATTAAAAAATGGAGAACTTCTATTTTCACTTTTCTTCTAGGAAAATATTTTGACGGGTTCAGTATACTGCAAAGTGATAAGCTTCTGTTACGTGTTTCAGATCATTCTGTTATCGCTGCATGTATTGATTAGCTTAGTGCTTTCTGAGTTCGCTGTAAAAAAGGCTGTTCTCTTTCTGCATTAAAGAGCAAGAAAAATTGACAGGTAGATAACCATATTGATTTAGCCTAAATAGTAAATGCAAGAGGCTTATATATGACTTATAAAACTCTTTGTAGTAACCAAAGCCAGTAAAATATATTTTTTTCTAAATTAAATGGGAAGTAGATGCCTTTAATTAACCAGTCCCACCCCTTTTTGATATACATGATACTCTAGTTGCCAACTGTAGTACATTACCATATTTGTGGGCAAATTACTTATTTTCACATACCAGCTTTAACTGTACCCCAGACTTTGAGCTGAGAAGAAGAATGGACTGAATCACACATTAAGCTGAAATCCCTTTGCTTGGTTCATATTTCAAAAGTCTGAGGCCAAGAACAAACCCAAAGAGCAGTATTTCTTGCAGTATTACAGGTTGCAGCCATATGTTTTTCATTTGTAAATACTGTGAGAAGTAATGTTCTTGTGATACTTCTAAATGAGGACCATATGACACCACTCGACTGAAGACCTCTTATTGTGGCCTTTCGAAGGCTACTGTCCAATGGACTGGACAGTGGCTAGCAAAGCTCTTTTGCAGGGATAGCAAGAGGACAGCTTGCCTATTTTTAAATCAAACATAAATAAGCATATTTAGGACCTGATTTTGAACCACTGTGACCAATGGGAAGTTTGCATTTCAGAACAGGGTGCTTAAAATCTCTTAAAAAGGTGTGATTAAAAGAAATGACCATGCGTGTTTGGTTTGGAGAAGGAAGGGTTAGATAGCTTCTTTCTCATTGTGCATTTGTTACTGGGTTTTTGGGTTTTAAGGTACTCCCAGTTTTGTCTTGCTGGGAAGAAGAAGAAAAGTCTCAGTGAAATTAGAGAACCTCTATTTGTGAAGAGTTAGACTTGTGGTGTCTTGAAGAGTGATTTATTTTTTTAAAACTTTTTGAAATTCCCAGTGCCGAAGTAATTGCTTGTAAGTGGCTTGTTGTTGGTCCAAGTGTAAGAAATACTGTTACTCATTTGGTGTCTTATGAAATCTCACAAAGTAAAATGGCCTCAAAGGCTTTAGGGAGAGCACTAGTAGAATTTGTTTGGCTTGAGCACAGATGTGGAGACATCATTCAATGGCTGCAGGGAGACTGCAGAGTGTATTCATAACTTTGCCGATAGATTTGGTGTGTGTGACTACAGAATAGTCACTTTGGTACGTCTCAAAGTCATTGTTAACCGGTTTCATTTGTAAGGGTTTTTAATCAAATGAAAGGCAGCAATCTGCATCCATCCCATTTCTCATTTTGATGATTGTTCCTCAGTGCTTTGGTACATCTGAATAGGGGAGGGCATTATAATATTTACTCTTAACCCTTATGGGGCTGTTGTTCAGATACCCAGTGGAAAAGCATCATTATGACTGCTTTTCCATTACTAAAACTGCATCTTTTCTGCTTCCTCCCATTAATTTAAGGAAAACATCATAAGTCTCATAAAAGCACTGTTAAGTGTTATCTTCATGTTGATTGGTAATGTACTTTTTGAATCATAACCGGGAGTTGGTAAAGCAAATTTTTCAGCACCTTGTATCCATCCATCTGATATGTAAATGGATAAGGAAAGGTTTTCTTGGATCTTGGTAGTCTGCTTAGTTGTCAGCTAACTAGAGCATTCTTCTAGGAGCAGTCTGGCTGCTGTAACCAAGTTTAATCCTTTGCACTATTTGTTAATACTTTTCAGGAACTTAACCTGCTTTAATAAATATATTCTCTGTGAACAGTGAAACAAAGAACTGCCATGTAAGAAGAGGTGGGAAAATGCCATTTTCATGTATTTGAACATTTTATGATGTGTGTTTTCACTCTGGGCTCTGATCAGCCCTCGAGTGAACAGCATGCATGCTTTTTACTGAGAACAGCATGGGCAGATACCCAGGTGTCAGCATTAGGCCTTCTGTACTACAATGAATGGCCATTTGTAAACTTTACTATCAACTATGATGAATATTATTTTTTCTGATGCAACCTTTAAAGAACACACAGCTAGTTTGAAAACACTTACCCACATGTTCACTGCCCTTTCCTGTCATAACTTTCAGATATTTTTTTCTACAGCTTCTTTTCTTTGTAGAGAATTTGAGGTTTTAAATAGTCTGAGAACACAGAAGTCACATGTTTTTTCAAGTGCAGTCAAGAGAATGTGAACACATTTTTGCATGGGCAGTGACAGCTGTTGTGAATCATCTCTGGGACTGAACCTAGGGCTTCTCAGGACAACCTCCACTTCTTGAACAAGGGCAAGGACTCTCACTAGTGGCTGTAATTGACTTTCTCCCAGTGCCGCTCATTTAGGGAGTATGATGAAAACATACCATCCTGTTAATTGTTTAAAAACAGGCATAAAGAAAATCAGTGTGTGTAAATGTAGAGTCAGTGAAGAAAGTTCTACTCCTGATGAAAATGGTAATCAAATAGAAAATTGAACTTTGTTATATCTGGTAGGCCTAGATCAGTAAGAGCAACTGGAATGCTGGCTTGCAAATGCCATGAATCTGGGCAGCTGAATGGTGCAGACTGTGATTGGGTATTGTAGAGGAAATCAAACATGAAACACTGTTCAGAAGTTACGTTAGCCACTGAGACAGGAAAACAGATATCGAAATGTAAAGGAGGAGGGACAGCTCCATGTACTGCAAGCTGAATGAAGGTTTACATGGAATATTGCAACAAGTAAAATGAAGCCTAGGAAAGAATCAGAAGAAAAGGTTGCTTATGCCACAGAGGTGTGGAGGATATGAAGGAGCTGTAGGTGTGATATGAACATACAGTGAACCTCTGCTTTGGCTTTCACTAGGAACATGCTGACCATAGAGCAGAGGATGGACAGTGGAATTAAGCACAGGGAAACTGGACTCACCACAGGGGAAAGAGGAACTGTAAGACTCAGGTGTGGTCACCTTTCCCATGGAGGTTGCAAGACCAGAAGTGCTTAACTGCTCTTAAGCTGGTCAAGCTGCATCTTGTGACAAGCTGTATGCGACACGCGAGTCAGTAACCCATGGCCCAGCAGACACCCTCCTGCTGCTCTGTCTGCCTGCATTCTTACTCACATGCACACCTCTGGGTGTTTTGTATGCTTTAGTTTAATGACATGCAGAATTGCAGTCAGATTTTAAACCATTAGAATAACACAATATACATCATATTTATAACACACCTTCAAAGTGTGAAAATCGGAGGAGGGTCTTACATGAGCATTTCTGGCATTATGGCCAGAGCTGCCCCACTCTAAGCTTGTAGTCTCTGATTCAAGTATGGAAAAGCATTTAGGAGCTGCAAGTGAAAACATCATATGGGAATACTTTAATAAAAAAACCCAGAGTGAAAGAAAGTTGAACATATAACTTGGCAATGCTCCATGAACTGCAGATATAGGTTAAAGTTATTTAGTTGGCAGGAGATTGCTAGTGTATTAGCAATGTTGGGGAAAAAAAATCTAATTTCTGTATTTTGGCTTGTGCAGTAAAGAAATTCCTCCCACATAAATATGTTCATTTCACCTTCTGGGAAGTAAAGAAAGGAAACTGTAGCTGCAGTCTGTTATTTAATCTTCCTGAAATTAGCATTTGGTGCTCAGGAAGATTGAAAGATTTAATGCCAATGCCTTCCTCAAAAGAAAGAAATGACACACCACATATGCTTTAGCACTGGTTAGACTGTTAAATGGAATTAATCAAAATCCATGTTAAAATATTTCCATGTGTTAATTAGCAACAGTTTGGAACATTAAAATACATATTGGCTTGGGAATAAATTAGTGAAGAAATATCAGATTGACTTTGTGGGCTTTTAATTGCAACATAATATACTGTGTGTTTTAGAAAGGTAAATGTAAATACACTCCTCTGAAATGCTGTGGCAATGTGCATTTAAAAATTGGGCAATAAACCAATCTAAAACAGGCTTTCGTTATAGCAGAGAGTGATACAATTTCCCACTTTGAAAGAAACATTGAATCAATTCCCTCATACAATAAAAAGAAAGAAAAACAGTTTAAAAATTCTGAGAGTTTCATCTCAGGCCAAAGGAAGTTTTAAAAGTTCTCCTTTGAAAATCAGGATGATGTAGCAACTACCAACACCAGGTCTCCTGTTGCGAGTAGAATTCACTTTTGCCTTTGTTCCTGCTGGGTCATTGCAAAGTTTGTTTCCAATTCCCTCATGCTGAGTATTAAGAGCAGCAGAATAGCATACATTTAGTTAAGTATGTCAATGGGAATGAACAAACAATCTTCATACTCTTAAATGAATACACAAATGGCAGGTAGAGATATCTATGGTACATTATAGATACCAAACTCCTGTCTGAGGATAGAAGCCACGGCTGGCCCACAGAGTACCATTTCTCTTCCTAGGGAGGGAACGACTGTTATTTTTCATGACTAAAGAATGTGTAGAAACCAACTTCAGGAGGTTTCTTGGAGTTGCATCTCAGGTTTGATCTCCCACAGTCACATTGGAGGGGATGATTTTGTGTACATCCAGTGTGGGGAAGTTAAAAAGAAGATGGGTGTTGATTTTTTTTCTATGGGTGCTGCTCAAGTAGCAATTTGCCAAGTAACATTGAGTGTAAAGAGAAAGTTTGGGAAGAGAGGAAGAGGCAAGATAAGTACAGATTCAGTTACTTTCCAGGCTAATGAGCCTATTTTACCTTGGATTTGCAAAGATCTCTGAGAGGAGTCAGTGATCATAGGTCTAAGCCTCAATCCCCATTAATACTGCCAATTAATACTGCCAGTCTAAACATATTGAGGTTGATACATGCTGCTTTCCCTTGCACACTTCCTCAGAATAATTTCCCATTGTTTTATCCCCCAGATGTGTAAACTTGTTGGATTATATTTCACTGAACTGCAAGCTGTGACACTTAGATCCACAGGACAAGCTGGCAATTACTTCTGCTGTTTGTAAATACCCAGGCATCCATTTACATTTGCCAGTATTTTAAATGTAAACATTGAGATAATTCTTTTTTAAATATGTTAAAACACTGCCACGTACTTTGTAAACTTAGAAAGCCGTAAAGATCTGCAGGTCACCTGGAGAAGTCAGGCTTTGGATTTTATTACTTAGAGTTAACCCTGAATAAAGGCTTCACATCCTGGTCAGTAGCCTTAACTCAGTTTAATCTTTTTTGATGCCAAGAAACCCTAACTTTCATGTCATCAGAAAATAAAAACATCTCAGGTACATAATTTATACTAGCACATGCTAGTGACGCTTGAATATGGTTGATTTTGAACCTCTCTTTACATCCAGGAGTAGCTTTCTTAAATGGTTTCCTTGTGAAGTAAAACTTCACAGTTTATTTTACATTGGAATAAAGAGAGATCGTAACATCTTCCCTTCCCGCCAACACATGCAGTTACACATTGACATGAAATATGGCACAAATTTAGTTAGGGAAATACTAAAAAGAGTACTTTTTATTCAAAGCAATTATCCTAGCAACCACATCATTTGCTCTGCAATCCTGTGATCACAAAGGTCACCATTTAACATGGTTTCATGGCGAAGAGAATGCACTGTGGTGTCATGGACCACAAATGGTTTGCAGATCCAAGTTTGGAAAACAGGGATTTAGAGCTTTGCCAGTATTTCTGAAAGCAAAACTAGACTAGTAAAGTTTCCTAAGGTCTCTGGAGTCACAAAAAGCCAATGAAGGGATATGCATTGTTTGGGCCAACAGTTGGCATCTTTTCATTGTCATAAATAATTTCTTCCACCACCAGACAGAAAATGACCGTGCAAGATGGAATGGAGGTGGGGCTATATTCAGCAAGTTTCTGCATATTGAATACAAAGAAGCACATTTAAATCCCACTACATTTTGCATACAACTGCTATTTCTTTTCCCCCTCCATATAGTGATAAGCTGGTTCTTGTCAGTTCCTTAAAATACCCAAATCACTGCACTAAAGATAAACAAAATAAACCAGACTGAGAAGCAGACTCTTCTCAAAGGGGTGTGAATATGATGGCAAAATACAGCCAGGCTAGATCTGTCTTACTCTTTTGTGATGGCATTGCTGTGCAGGTAATCCCACTAATTCCACATGAGGACTTAGGCTTTCTGACTTTGAATAGAAGCAGAAAAATTGGGCCATAAATAATCAGTCTGAATAAGACTTATTTAGGACTGAAAGCAAGAGTAGGATGTAGCAGGGATATAGAGAATTATTGCTCTTCAGAGGAGAAGAAAAATTAAAATTTGCAAATGCTGTTTTCGTAAACACATTTTATTAAGATGTAACTGCACCTGCATTTCATCAAGAAAATTGTTTGCTACAGTTTTTAATATACTTTGATATATTGAATATGTTTGATTTATTTTGGTAATAATGTTTTTTTCGGCTTTTATTAGTATTCTGCATTCTTTAAATCCCTAGTCCCAAGTATCAGATTTTGTGAGAGATGGCCTGTTTACGTATAATTTGCAGAACCAGTGTTTTAGCTAGAATGAAGACTTTGGATAAGCAACCAGATTTCAGATGCTAAATGATTTAGCTAAATCAGGAATATCATATTACTATTGACTTTGCTTGGTTACAAGAGCCAGGTGCTAGAAAGAAAAAAGAGTGCCTTTCTGTTAGCATTTCAGTTTATATGAGGAGTACACTTTGGAAACAAATCTGATCTTCCCCAGTTGCTGCTCTTTGGTTCATTGAGGGCTGGTCTCAGGATATGTGAACTGCAGTTCTTTAGGCTAAAAGGAAAACAAGAAAAGCTTTGCAGGGATGTCTCTAACATGCTCCAGATGCTCTCTGGTGCTCAGGAGAAGTCACACTAGTCCCAGACAGTCCCTTCTCTCTCCTCCTTTCCCCCAAGATACACACCCTGTGTTCTCTGGCTTCTTGGCACCAACTCTTTCCACAGGTCCACTTGTTCTGTGCTTCTTACTAATGTCGACACAACTTTGTTCTTCAGCACTAGTACAGGACTAAATTACCTGTTGTGAATGACTTCTATAGCTTGCCTGTAAGAACTGTAAACACTTACATAAGCAGGTGCCAAAAATGGAGAAGGCTCTGCCTTCTCACCATGGGCTGCACTTTCTAGCCCTTTGAGAAGGGAACTGATTTTTATAGCCTTGCATGGGAGATTTTCCATAATGAATCTTGGATGTGTTTTCAGAACTGGGTGCTCAGAACAAATCTCCATGTTCTTGGCTGCTCTTTTAGTTTCTAGGGTGAGGCACATGTCAGGTCACTGAAGGACAGAAGGGAACAGAGGCATGAACAGAGAGAGGGATTTCCCCTTTCATTAGCCACAATAAATATGTTTGTTCAAGAACAAAGAGCTGAAATAAGAAGACATGCAGCTCTGATGCTGAAGAAAAGGCTATTTGTGTCAAATACATAGGAAATACTGTTCAGAGATAAACCATTGTAAGGATTCTCCTTTAATGAGGCCAAGTTTACTTGGGATCCTGCCCTGTATTTCTTTCTTTTTCCCATTAGCTAGCATGGGGCACTGCATGAGAGATGCATGAGAGATGTGATTGCAGGAGCTGGCTTTTAAACTATTTCAGTAGAATACAGTGCTTCCCTGCAAGCTGCCTTAGTGCTGTCAGAAATCCTTATTTTGTGAGATTTCTAGGTTTAAAGTCAACAGCCAGAGGCAGGAAGAAGAGATGCTATCTCTGTGGCATGCCCTTAATAAAATGTTTGTTTGAACATAACGTCTTTATGATAGCTAACCTGTGTATAATGGTGAGAGTATTTACTTGGCACTCTCCAGGATTACCTGTGATATTTTGTTGTAGTGGGGTGTGGAGGTGAGAGAGAAGTCCAGAGAATGAGAACCAAGCCTGTGGCAGTGGAACATAGCAGGGGTACTCCGTGACTGTCCCAAGCAGAGAGGTGGCATGAGGAGCTGCTGGGCAGAGAAAGAAATGGGCTTGCTTTCTCCAGTGGACTTGGAGCCCAGGCTGAAGGCAGCTCTGCCCCTAGAAATGTGAAAGCTTGTGTGGGCAAAACCAAAGACTTGATCAAGAGCAACCAGAACTGAAGACATGAGCTCCAGTAGGAGCCTGTGGCAGAGGACACTGGGGAACAACTGAAATGTTCTGAGGGTGCATTACCTGACTTTCCCAGCTACTACAGCATCTGTCTCTCACCTTCTTAAAAATCAGGCTGGTTTTTCTTTCTGGAGTTCTTGCAGATCTCATCTTACTTCCCTTTCTGTGGATATCTTTTTCTTCAAAACACTGGAAGTAAAGCTGGCTTCTGCATCATGTTTGTGAACTTGAGCTTTTGCAGACTTCATAGATGATTCTTTGCTGGCAGTAACTTCATAATTTTCTTTTCTCTGTGTATGTGCATATGTATAAATCCAGATGTAAAATTATAGATAAGCAGTATATAGACAGTAATGTGTGCACTTAGATCTACATCCACACTTGCAATACATAGGCTGAAAAGGCTTTCCCTGGCACAGTGCTGTGGTTTCACAATAGATCACACATGATGAAAGTGGGAAGGAATTACGTATTTTGTTGCCTTGTCTCCTGTGACATAGCCACGTGGAGATCATCACTGCATCTGGTTTCTGATTTTGGCCCTGAATACAGATGAATATCACAGGCAATAACAATTGTCATTTCTGGTCCTCCCTCCAAAAGTGGGACCCAAGGGAACCAATTTCAGCTGAATGTTCTCTGTTCTGTTCAATGCTTAAATTTACTGGCATTGCTTCTCTGTCTCTTGCTGAGTGGGATCATACAAATACTTCTTAAATTCCTCTTTATTCCCACAACTACTTTCACACTTAGTTCCTCTCCACAGACAAAGCAAGATCAGCTTTGCCCACAGTGTTGGTGTCCCATTGCTCCCAGCACCTACTGTTTGCCATGCCATTGGGAACTCTGCAGGTCTGTGCTGTGGGATATGGAGGAGAAAAGTTTGGTTTGTTGCCCATCACATAGGGAGCAGAGCTGTTTTCCTTGGGAGCTGGAGGAGAGGGGAGGAAGATGCTGCGATCCCTAGGCAGAAGAGCAAAGTGCATCACTGCATGCTTTAATGGACATGACAGAAACATAAAGGTCCAAGAAGGGGCAAAATAAAGGGAAGAGGAAGGCATGAATTCACATAGGTGCAGCAGCAGCAGGAGTGCTCACCTGGACAAAAAGAAAACTTAGAGGCTATTCTCTTGGCTGACTTGTCAACTGTGTTAGCCTCTTCCTGTGATTTGTCTGCACAGTTTGCAGGGAGTAGCAGTGAATGCAATAATGTGTTTTTAGATCAGATCACAAGTACAACCACTCTAAGGAGAGGTAAGCTGTGCCCAGCTTCAGTTTCCTCTTACATATCAACAGATAAACGTGGCAAATAGCTGTGGTGTTGTGAAAGCAGCACAGTCTGTACTGTGTTGTCATAGAAAAGCCTGAACATTTTAAGTGAGTACTTAGTACCTGAGAAACAATCCAATATCTTCTGTTAGGAAGCTTTGAGTGAACAAGCTGCTCTTAAACCTTGAGGTGATTATAGGACACGTGTATGAGGTGTAGAGCCAAAGCTTCTATATTTATGTACATAAGAGAAAGTATTCAAATGTGTTCTCCCACCATTTTTCATGTATTTTTACAGTGGTGATGGCTGGACTTTGCATATGGATTATCGTAATTCTACATCCTTGTAGCAAAGTCTCACCTTGGATTGAGTGTCACATTGGGCAAAGAACATAGCAGATATTTTGGAACAGCATTTTCCTTCATGAATGATTGCTTTCTCTCTGCTCTGAGGAAGTTTTTAAAAAAAAAAAAAAAAGCCACAGGACTGCATTTACCACAGCTTTGTGTCTGAGCTAATAAACTGTGCTGAGAGACTCAGCTTGGGCTTACACTTTTTTTTTCCAGCTTGAAACACAGGCTGAGATAACTCGGGTCTGCCCACAATAGACAGCAGAAATATTCCTTGAAAGGGTTCCAGAAGTTTTGAGGCCTGGATAGCTATGGCAAGACTTTGAGTATATAAAAATATATACCATATAGGGTGTGTATAAAGGCACTTGAAAATTAAGCAAAATGTGCACAGCTCTATCAGGATTGTTAGTGGAAAATTACAGAATTCATTTGAAAAGGAAAAAAAAAACAACTACAGCAAAACCCCCACACCAAGAAACAATGAAAACCCAACAGTGGCATCTGCATGTGGCTGTTATGAAAGGCTCTGTAGGGATTACCTTTGACACTGGGCTCTCCAAGTTGCAGCATCTTGCATAACACACTTGCACAACAAGCACCACACTTCATAGCAGCAGGTTCAGAGAGCCAGGGCAGTAAGCAGCAATCACTGCCACTGGCATTGGCTGCAGTGTTTTGTGAGAATGCTCTGAGCCATTCCAAAACTAAGGATAGAAAATGGAGTAATGGAGACTGTTGGGAAAAGGAAAAAATTCCCCACTGCACATCAGTCTTGCACATTTGGCTTTAAGTAAAAGAGATGTAAGTAACTATTTCAAAATCTTTTTAGTTTATTTACCAAAAAGGAAAAATCAATGCATTTTCTACAGGAGGATCAATCTGTGCTCCTGTCAAAGTCAGTGTAATTTTTATTTTTGGTTTCATGGAAGCAATTTTTGGAAACAATTTTTAGCCCTTTGTAATTAAGGTTAATAGATGAAAAGTGTTCTCCATTTTTCCCCCTCTCATACATCTATACCTGCTCCATTATATGCCAAACAATGAGACCCAGATATGAACCTACTCTTCTGCAGAGATTTTATTTATAAGGACTGAATTCCAAACCCACTGTTGCTTATAGAAAACTGGTCATTGATTTTAGTTCTGTCAAAATCTGTAAAAACAAAGAACCACTGTGAAATTAGCACGTAGCAATGATGACTGCATTACAGATTGGTCTGGACTGAGTATTTGTGCTGTCCTCTTATGTAGCACTTCAAAACACAACTTTCACTGAATCAAGCTCTTGGGAAAATAAATGGAGAAGTTTCCAAATACTATAGCTGCTTCAGTATTCATACATAATAAACCCAGCTTCTGTAAATAACTCATTTTATCTGTCAAACATTGTAGGCACATATGCCACATTTTCTGTCACTGGGGTCGTAAATAAACAATGTATCTGTCTACACATTACTTATGTCTGGGGGAAATGAACAAGTACACATGAAGAACAGTAAGGAACATATTTTAATTGTATAATAAATTGTTGGTGTTGCTATTGCTAATTACTTTAAATACATCTGAGCTTAAAAATACAGTTCATAATTCAATGCAAGATGCAAAAGGGTAATACTCCAACAAAATTGAGTTTATAATGTATCTAGTATGTATTTCTTAAATGCACTTCTACCCCCACTCATTCAAGTACAGCTCTGGGCTTGAGACATTTTGACTTTTTATTGTGAAGAGAACAACTGAAAACAGCCCCTCCAAACTGCACAAGCAGTGCTTGGAGCCACAGCAGTGCCTGTACCTGATGCTGTAATGACTCTTGGCTTTGTAGTCGGAATCTTCTTGAAATGTCATTTGCAGATTTGGCTCAATTCCATCAAAATCAATGGTTTTCTCTCTGTATAACCATATAGAATTTATGTTTTTGCTCAGAGTGTAGGCCCTGACTCTGGTTTACTGTATATCAATGAGCTGAACTTTGAGCTCTTTGACATTGTCACAATGGACTCTCCCTTCTGACAGTCTGTTTGCATGATTTCTGCTTAGCAGGTTGTGCTGTACTGCTTGTTTGTGATTGCATTTAGGCACCAGAGATAGCAGGAGATGACATGCCAAAATATCAGGAGTCTGACCACTGGAGTATCTTGGTGGTTATGCTCTGTAAGTTTTTTATTTTGTTTTCTGTAGGCAGTGTTGTCACTTAAAAGACCGATTCCTGAGCCTGTCTTAGAATAATTTGGTTTTTAATGTGTGTTGGAAAACAAGCAAATCCAAAACCAACAAACACAGATTCCCTTCAGCCCCTTCTAAATTTGTTGTACTTTTGCTGGGAAAAAAAAGTTAGTCAACCAATTGGGTATGGTTAAGGGCAGCAGGCTTGATCTGTGGTAGATTAAATTTAAGTTAAGCTCTGTCTGAGCCAAAGGGATAGTAGGGCTTATATTTGTATTGTTGGATCACATTATCATTATTAATTATAGAATTATTATGATTTAATGTCTGTACTAACCACTAATACTGCAAGAGAGACAATGTTATAAAACAAAACAAAAGCCTTTATAAATTCTGTTGATTGGCTAAAATACACCTTTTATTTTAATAGTCTTTTACCTAAGCTAATGAGCCAGAATATTAAGATTTAAGACATTAGTGCTATTAATGTAAGAGCTAATGATGATGAAATTCAGCCTTTAGATAATTCCATGGATCTCTTGGTAACTTATGAATGAGCAGAACTTGACCCTACATGCTTTGCTAAAGCACTAAAATAAAGGACTGAGGTACATTTAATCCTGGGATGATTAAGCCACAAGGTAGCTGCGTCTTTGAAAAGAAATGTTATTTACTTCTGCTTGACATGCATATGGCAGGAATCTATTGTGTGCAGCCGCAGTATTTTCCTTTGACATTGTTAAATATCTGATAAGTTGTTTTCTGCCATGCATAACATTGCAAGTGGCATGCTGGAAAGCATATATGATCTATAAGGAGCTCTTGTTGCTGGATTATAATAGCACTGCTATGAGAAGAATTCCAGTGCAGACACCTCTTGTTAACAGCCCTTGTATAGGTGCTTAGGTTCAAATTAACTGTTCTGAAATCCAAATTAGAGTCAAATCTGATGTGAGCCAATTTACTCTGCACAACAATCATGGGCAATGAAAAGTGTTCTGCTAGATTGCTGTTTAAATCGGATCACTATAGCTCCCTCAGTGGGAAAGTATTGCAGAATAACAATGGCCAGCAGCTAAATGTAATTTAATTATTGGGTTTACATATTGGTTAGTTCTTGCATTGTTTAAAAGGAAACATTTTCCAGCCAGGTGTGCAATGTCGGGCCAGTGTTAGAAATCAGTATAAAAAGCTGGAGAAATAATAGACTGATGATCTTACACATTTAAATTAAGGAAGGTCTGATTATTGAATGTTGAAGGGTGGTGAGTTCATTTCCATCGAGGGCTGACATTTTGTCCTCTTTGTATATTGCATCGTTAGTGGTGTAATACATACAGAAATACGATGATGAAAAGCCTGAAGACTCAGAGTTTGAAAATACAGCTTCGTTAGGGCTGAGATATCTGTTATTTTCTGGTTGAAATCACGTGGTAAATTTGAGACCCTCCATTTAATATTTACAAACCAAAGAAAATTCTAATAAGATATTAGTCCATCTTTATCTTTCATCTGTCCCTTAGACTTTCTCATAACTGAAAGATACTACAGGTTGCTGAGTGTAAGGTGGTGAAGGTCATCATTGTTCTAGTATTGCACTTTTCTCTCCAAGTTCCTTCTTTTGCATTGTAACAGCAAAATTCCATATCACATCGTTGTTTGATATGAAATTGCTTGATAGGGTGTGATGACACATTCATATTATGTTAGCAGCATAATTTAACTGCTCCATTTTTTTTTAAACCATTTGCAGGCAAGTGCCTGAAATGTGTGCCTTATAAAATAGGGTCATTACAGCTATGGTTGAATTGGCATTTCAGTAATAAACCCTTTGTAGAGGGCTAGATGTTAATGCAAATCTTCTATCATTATAAATATGAATCCGTCAGCAACAATATGGAGTGACTTCAATAAATGGACACAGGAAAACCTGATCTGCTGAATGATGATACTGCAGCTCTCAAAGCCCTGACATCAGGCCATCAAAATGTTTGCCAGGGTGATGCATGTGGAGAACGTAGTTTGCTGCTTGTTGGAGAGAGGAATGCTACTCACAGATCAGCCAGCACCATAGGTCAGGTGTGTCTGGCACCGACTGTGTTTGGAGGAAAAGAAGCTGAATGGATTGCTGTCTTCTAAATGTAGACTGAATCTGTGCCTGTATTTCACACAGGTGCCAAAGCCCATCTCAGCTTGTGCCTCTGGCATTGGGGATCCAGCCCTCTGTCTTCACTCAAGTGAAGCCTCCTGCAAATAGAAATGAATATCTCCCAGTAAAACTGATACAGCCCTTTGTGCTTTCAGGAGAATGATTTTCATACTGTGCTGAGAATAGCAGTGTCTGGATTGCATATAGAGAACTGAACAAAAAGATTTGTATGCCGGAGCTTATTGTCTCATTCTTTTCCTGCCCTTTTTCTCCAAGGCAGTTACTTCAGCTGTACTTCTCTGAGGGATTAAAGGCATCCCCATGGGAAACTGAGAGCATCTCCTGTTGCAAAGAGGAGGCTAAATGCTGATCTCAGATTTGGATTTGAAGTAGGTTAGTGGACACCTCACAAATCCTTCCAGAGAGCAGAAACCTCATGTATAGTCCCATACACATTTTCCTCCTTTCTGAGGCAAGTGATGGAAGGAGCAGTTGCCTCAGCTTCAGCAGCATAGTTTAAGGTCCTTACTTGAGCAATTGAAATGGTTGCATTGACTTAGATTTTGTCAGGATTTAGGCTTTTGGAGGTCCATTTTTGGAGCAGTACCTGTTACAACCTCAGGAGGGATGCCACATGGCTGGAGATAGGAAGATAAGCTCACAAAAGAGGCAGCTATGCAGATGGAGTGGAGAAAGGGGGTGGCTGTGCATCCTGCCTATAAAGGGCCATGTATAACAAAGATCAATAGACACTGGTACAAATGCTGCCTCTGTTAAGTAGCACCACAGATATACACCTGTCAGTAATTGCACAGTTTATGTTGTCCTTAGGACATGGGGCTCCCTTTCTGCTACTCCACTAATTCTGTTTTATGGTCTGTCCATGACACCAGCTAGTAAACTCACAAAAGCATGTTTTTACTGCTGAACTTTTTCTTTCTACTTCTTCATCATTTAGTAGTGCCTTTTTTAAACTGTGCCATATTCTTCTGCGTTCGTAGTATGATCCCATAGTACTGAACATGTAATTTCTTCAGTAAAGGCCTTGTCTGTTTGTAGACTTAATGATTTTCTGCATCTTTGTCAGCTAGTGGTGTTATCTCCAGTTGAAAAACCACCAATAAAAATGGGGTTTTACTGTGTGATAAATTTCATCTCACTTAGTATGTTGGACTAAAGAAGACATTTATGAAGAAAAATGAAAAATCAAAGCCCAGTCTCTACTGTATGTCCATTACAAAATGAAATGGTAGAATCTGGTCTCTCTGCATTCTGTGACTTATAGAACTTTTTGCTTTAAAATATCCAGCTTTTATTATTAGAAAGACTCTTGTAGTGGAAGCCTAGGTGGGTACCGGGTGAAAAACCAAATGACATTTTTGAATTTCAGTTCACTTTGTTTAAATTTAGAATACTGTTGGATGTGTTTTTTAGTGTTTGGTCGCATAATAGGCATATATCTGCCTGCATGGTCTATTTACTTTTTAGGTCAGATTTGACACATAAATGTTATTTCAGGAGTGTAATCACTCAACTTGTTGCCAGTTTCAAGGAGTTCTTTTTATTCAAGTTCTTGTAAATTGCATTAAATGGATAAAAGATTAATTTATTGTGAAATATAAACAGATTGATGGATATTATGCGTGTAATTAAACAGCATGAACCAGAGAGATGACTCTGTTGTATTTCTGACTGGAAGGCCAAATGTTTCAAGTGTTTGAGCCATCCCTCATATCTTAAGTTTTAAGAAACTGACATTAGTAAGGTCCTTCTAATGCTAGTGAAGATCTGCCTGGTCTCTGAGTTACTTGCAATTTGTAAGTTAATATTATTAAAACCTGTACTTTAAATGAAGTAATTTTCCATGTTGAAAATGAACAAAGCATTTCCAAAAGTATAATATTGTAGTATGTATAAGCAAAATCTATAGGTGTTCTTGATGAATAACAATGCACTCTGACAGCAGAGAATCAACACAGAAAAATTAGGTCACAGCAGCTTGCTTGCTCTTTACACTGTCATGGCTGATTGGTTATTCTCATCACCCTTTGTTTAAAATCATTTCAGAATTAATTGGCGTTCATTAACGCAAGTCTTTGTAGCAGAATTGCAGAAACAGTCATTAATGTAGCTAATAAACATAAAAAAGAAAAAAGGATCCTATTACCAGGTCCCTACAGGCTGTTAACTAACATTTTGAATAAGAATACATAAACATAAATTAAACATTTTTACAAACTGCTAAGGATGTGGGAATTTAGCACGGTGGTCTGTAGCAATGCTTTGAACCAATTTGTTATATTATGTCGATTTTTTAAGGTTTCTGCTGTAAAGATAGCTGTCCTAATGAGCTTAGATTTCCACTGCAGTCATGCAGGTTTCTTAAAGAGGTCTGTCTGCCTCTGCCAGCCACTAGAGATGAGGCTCTGATCCTTCTCTCCTGAGTTCAGTGAGTGTTTTTCTTGGGGAATGTAGATGTTCAGGTTCTTTTCGGGATGTTTTGAGAAGAAACAGAACAAACTTAGAAGCTAGAAGTTTTGGTTGAGGGCCCAACAGCAGATGCTGACTGGTGCAATCATCACCTGCTTCATTTGTGTGGGCAAGGTTGTTCACTGATTTAATCTGGGTGTTTGTCGTCTAATTTTCATGTTAGTTTGAATTAGACCAACTCAGTAAAATCCACTCTCAAATTTGTGCTAATTACAGGATTTCCCTCATTTGCGGTGTCGCTCTGATTTGATGGAGTGTGTAATTTAGAATCTCTTAAACAACCACCCCCCAGCCATTTTTTCTAATGGATCTCCCAAGGTTAAGGGTCACTAGTGGTTGAGTGCTACTGATGTAGGAAAAGTCACCTGTGCCATGTACCCTGGCACATGTGGGAGGAGTGCAGTGATGCCATGGTTTGTGTGCAGCTGTTGGTCTTGGGGAGTGTTTCTGCCTGAACCCTTCCTGATCTTTGGGGATGCAGCAGGTTCTGGTGCTCTGGCTCGGGGTCCAGGGTTGGGCTGTGTAAGGAACTGTTTGAGGAAGATAGGCTTATTCCTCTGCCCAGAGGTACTTGTTACCCAAAACAGAGCAAGGAGTTGCTTGTACTACCTACTTCTACACAGAAGGGAACTGTGTTTTTTCAGGGAGTGATAAAAGCAGCCGCAGCACTGGGCAGCAGAGGCTCCCAGCGAAAGCTCTGGCTGACTCTTTCGGAGCTCCTTGCAGCTGCACAATAGCTCCTCACACTGCCCATCGCTTGGCTGCAGCGTGGGCAGTGGAGCTGGGAGTGGGGCCAGGCTGGCTGTGTTCACCTGGCCTTCCTGCATCTGTACTGGGCTGGCACAGCTGCCCTGTGAGCCCCCCTGAGAGTTTGTAGGACACCTGAGTCCCTGATCTGCAGGCATGATGAGGTACCTGAGCAGCCAAGTGAGCGTGGCCTGGGAACAAGTGAATGGAAATGCCAAATTATTTATCTTGAAGTCTTGGAGACATTGAAATGGAGCCCTAGTGAGGGGCAATTGGAAAATGTGTCCCCTACTATTTAATTTTCTAATGTCTTTGCCGCAGCTTACTGAATATAAAGAGGGCAATTTGCAGATGAAGCACCAAAGGTAGTTAGTTGGTATATATTGAGGGCACTGTAATGGCTGAACAGCATTGACTGATGCACTTTTAACTTTGTGTAAATGGAGTCTCCATGCAAATGCAGCCTTGGCATGCACAGTAAGTAACAAAAACATTTCAACTACGAAATCAACTAGACAAATATATTGCTTTGTATGTCTGACTGTTGATACACAGTGTCTATATACATTCTGACATACGCAGAGAAACATGAAGGCTTGCCAGTGATCCATATACATTGCTTTTTATAGCACAATTTAAAAGAATGCAAGCCTTAAGTAGGATACAGTTGGTAAGGGGACAAAAAATATATTTACCCCTGCAATTAAAATATAACAACAGAAAGACTAAAAATTGTTTGATTCTAACTTTTGTTTATTGACTAGAACATATAAATGGCTTTAGGCCCTACTAAACAATAAAAAAAATGTGGCTCACTATTGGGTCTTTTATCCATTTTAATTTATTTTGATGCTGCATGCAGTTTCTGAATATCTTTTGTGGGTTGTAATAAAATAGCCGCAGTGCAATTTTGCATGTATGTCAAGCGGTGCGTGACCTGATATGCAAATTTAATACCAAGGTGCCAAAACTGAATTCATAATGTTTCACATCTACAGAGCTGTTTAAGGCAGTTTAGAAATCAATGAATATGTAATATGAAGGTGATAAGGCCTAAATAAAAACCTTATTTATCTACTATGAAAAGTATTTATACACAGAATATTTAGCACAAGCAGAAAATGGACAGAGTTTCCAATTATATGGTTTGCATAAACAAATGTTGAACCATGTGCTTAGAATAGATAATAACATAGCTAGTTCCTTTGCATTATACTTTAGAAATGTTTACAGATGTCTCTCTCTTAGTGTATATATAAAATGAAACACTAAACTGAAGCAGGTTTTGTAGAAAGCCTCTTTGAGGTCTCTTATTTATTTTTAATTTACAGTATATGGGGTGCTTCATTATAGGTTTCTGTTACCGGTTTTCAGGTTATTAAAGATCAGTGAAATAAGATACACTTTTGTGAAGTCTTATAGTTTATGGTGAAATAAGGGACATAAATTCAACTGGTAATAAATAAGGATCAAATGTTTTCCATCTGCTTACCTTTTAAAGCAGAGAAGATCTAATTTTGGAAGCATTTTGACTTTCGAGCTCTTTTCCTGGATTGACTGATTATTTCTATTGTTTCGTCCAAAATGTTAATCTGATAAAGTTTCAGGAGTTTACCAAATGATGTTAAATTAGATTGGCCTTTCACACAGCATGTATATGCTGTGGAGATGGACTGGGAATCCAAGTCCTGATTGATGGCAATCAGCCTCAGCTATACCACTGAAAATATATACTGTCTCCCCAAGGAGGAAGAGAGAGTACGTGTGTTTGATTGGCTGGCAGCGTTGTTTTACAGCACCCTGCCAGTCAGCACAGACAGACATTTATATCTCTTGGCTTGAAATAAGTTGCTGCAGTAATGACTACCAATGTGTTGAGCAATCAAGAAAAATGTCGGGGTGCAGGAGGTTTTGAAAAATGTCCATCATGCCATATGTGTACTGCTGATATTTGGAAGATATTTTTGTATTCACCTTGCTAGAGGCCAAGGTCCATTACAGGAAAAGTCAGAGCATTAGAGTGACAGATGAAATAATGGTTTGAAATAGATAGTAATTAATCTTTGTTCTTGTGTAAAAAACACTAGAGGAAACTCAACCCCCAGAGGTGTATGCTGCTTTTTTACTCCTGACTTTAAACCAGCTCAGGTATAGCTTTCCACTGTTGGTCAACAGCCTGTTGACTTAGTGTCTTGAACCTCAGCTGGGGTTTAAAGTTCACAATAAATCTGAACATCTTCTTTGTCTGATCAGATACAGATGAGCAGAACTGGGAGGTGGATAATAATGAAGAAGATCTGAGTTTTTGTCCCTTGTGTGGCTACTACCCCGTGAAATTGCTGCCTCCCTCTGAGAAATGAGTGATGGGGTCATTTTTTTGTTTCTGCATGACAGAATTGTCTACATTTCTTCAGCAAGTGCTAGAACCATTCATTTTTATGAAGTTTTCTTTGGCTTGTGCCACTATTTATTAATAAGAAATTGTATTAAAAAATACTAGCCAGCATACTGCAAGTGTTGTACTTTCCTGGGCAGGAGGCTCAGGTTAGTTCTCCCTACCAAATATGCTGCGTCATCTGAGAGCATGGAGCCTTATTTCTTGAGGGGGAGGACATCCAAATTTCCTTTGCTTGGAGGTGCCCCGTAAGAGGTTTAATTTTAAAAGATCTATATGGATCCTTCCATATGGAAATGGAAATATCCCTGAGGCTCCCTCACAAAATTGGATTGTTTTCATGGTCCTGAGGAGTGCTGAGCTGTCATAGCAGACCACATCCTTTTCTGTCCTAGAAGAAACCTGCAGTGTAGGGCTGCATTCAGATGAACCCTGGAACTGTACCATGGAGAGTTTTACCTTCCTTCTCCACTGGGACATGGTGTGCTTGTAGGAACTGTACTGCTGTGTTCCTCTTTGGTTGTCAGACAGAGCCACTGGAGGGGCTGAATGGCCCAAACCTAAGAATTGACGTAGTAAATAAATGAAATGGAATACACATGGTTTAGTAAATCAGTGAAATGGAATATATTGTTTTTTTCCAAATTGAAGCAGAACATATGACATTCTCAGAAAGAAATATTTCTAGTTCTGAAATCTTTTTCTGGAACATAATATAATAGTATTTATGAATTTGTCTTTAAAATTAATGGACATTATTATGATTTCCACATAATTTTTATTTTGATCTCGGCTCTGTTTTTCCCTTCCTGAATTAGACACCATTTTTTTTCCTATTTTAGAAAATAAAGTTTTATATTGAGTGCAAATTCTAGTTCCTAACCAAGTCACAGAGCACAGGATAATTATATAGTAAGGGTTTGGGTTATTTTTCTCCAGAATCATCATTTCCCTCTGCAGCCTCTTTCACAGAGCATGGAGAATAGCAGGAAGAGTTGGTGGTGCAGAAGGACTTGGATGGGGCAGGAGACCAGCACTTTGTTTTGTGCAATTTCTGAGTTCCCACCAGAGTTTCTCGGCTGTAATAGAGACTTGAGCTTTAGCTGTTTGTTCCTGGGTTCAGCTTTGCAGCTGGATGAAAACTCTATTCTCACACTGAAACAGTGGGTTTGCACTGACCTGAGCTACTTAACCTTAGCTCCATAGCAGCTATATTATGTGTGGCTTTGAATTTTTCATAAATTTTGGACAAGCAATTGGGCATGGACCTATGGTGCAATGACTGATTAGTCAATGCCTCTAAAAATAAACCTAAGTCTTAGTCTGTCAGGGAGAACTGGGACCTTATCTGACACTTATTATGACACTAGGCTTCCCTTGGGGTTTCTTCTTGTGCAGAAAGGTGTAATGCACCTTTGTACTAATGTTGGCATAAAGACTTGAGCTGCCAGTTCAAAGAAGCCTACATTACTCAGAAAATACATTTCTGTGAAGTTCATTGTGTCATCCTGGATTCTTGTCCACTTCATTATTCAGCAGTATCTAAACCAAGAATTAGGGAGACTGAACTATTCCTAAAATTGGGAGTATTTTGGTGTTACAGATTTGTTTTAGTGACAGTTTTACTGCTTTGGAGAATATCCATCCAGGACAACTGTATTAACAAAGAAAGCATTCAGTACTTACACACATCATTTTCTTGGCAGCTTAAATGTCTTTATTTGTGATTTTTCTGTCCATGTCTTTTAATCAGTGTCATGCTGTGAAATCTGCTATTTTTGCCATGACCAACCCATGAAATTCATCATTGCTGTTTCTGTGATTTGCATGGGACTTGCTTTATGATTAGCAAGCAAAGTTCACAAGCATGTGTTTTATTTGTGTGGATCTCTGATCTCAAAAAAAATGCATGGCTTCTTAGTCTGGTCCCCAAACTAGACTGTAGACACAAGGCTTAATATTTCTAATATTAAGGGTTAGTTACTTCAAGTGATCTCTGAAAGTGGTTATTGGATTAGGCAATGAGGTGCTGTCAGTGGAGCTTACCTGAAGTGCTTGGGTTCATCACCTTTGTTTTGCAACTTGCTCATATTTACTCAGTTAGGCATAGAGGGAAGCAACACAAACTCTCTGCAGTAAAGAGTTCAGGCACTTCAAGAGCGTGTCATGCAGCAAAGCAGATTACCGTAACAGGCTTGGCTGAGGGTTGAATCCCCAATTTGGAGTGCAAAATCTGTATGAAAAGTGAGACTCTTACTGTTTGCTATATAGTGATTGTGTAGTCAGTTATACTGATATATAGTGATATTTTTTTTCCACACTGAGGCACTGTCTTATGACTCTTTTGGCCCAGTAAAAGCTAGTAAGTTTAGTTTAACAATGACGTGATATTTTGACATTTTAAAAAAAAAAATAGATCAAGTTTGGCTTCATTTTAAGTGTGTGGTCAGAATGAATTCATTTGCTCTTACTGGAAGAATACTTATCATAATGGATTCATGTGGTATCCATGTGCTCATCACGTGTTCTTTTTTATACACATCCCTCTGATTCCATTTCAATGCCACTTTAATTTAGCATTAGTTAATGGACTCCACATAAAGGTTGCTCATTTTTTATATGGATTCTCCAACTAAATTTCTGGTATTTAAAACTGCTAAGCTGGTGAGGAGAGCACTAAATATTAATAGCAGCACTTTGAAAAATTAAGAGAATTATCTTCCTTTTTGTCTGTTGATTCCCTTTTACTACTTTAAAAGTTAATAAGCAAAATGATAAGGGCTAGAGATTAGTCATGACAAATGAAGTACATTGTTGGAAGAGAGTGTGCAGCTTTCTTACACATACCAGTCACGAGTGACTCTTGAGCAGCATGGGAAGATGTGCAGATCACTGTTGGCAGGCATGTTAAAACAAGAGTGGACAGAATCACTAGGTCAGTAGAGGAAAGATGCTTATATTAGGAACTCAGCTCTATGTGCTTTTTGTAACTAACAGAAGTAACCACTTGCTGAGGTCGAATTAGGAGCCTAACTGCCTAAATTGTATGACCTTATTTGTGGAAACACCAGCTTACCTTGCACACCCTCCTAAAGCTAAGGTGAGTGGTGGGAATATCTCCTAATATATAAAATCCACAGAGGTCCATAGGATTTACACAGTTTAATTTAGTGTAATCTAGGTTTTACCCAATGGCTGAAGACCTGAAATTCCTGAGAAGTTTTTCCATTGACCTCACTAGGATTTGGCTTAGGTTAGATGGGACCATGGTGTGGTGCAAGACAGTCCTACACAAGCCAAGGTAGAAAAGATCCATTATGATAGTCAGGAAAAGAAAATACTTCAATGACTTAAATTGGCTCCAGTTGTTTATTATCTATTATTTATTATCTCTTAAAAAGACTTTATCCAATACAACTGTAGCTGAATTTTCATCGGGCATTTGAAACAAAAGTGGCTTCATGTCAAATTTATGCTGGAAAGGTCAACATTAGTTTACATCAAAGATTTGGGTTGTTGAGAAACAATAACATAAGGTCATAATTTCAGCTTGTTTGAAGAGCTGCAATGAGCTGTTTGCCAGAGATTCGATCTCTGGTAAACAGGCCCCTCTAGGCTCACTTGGAAAAGCTTTGCAAATGCAGGGACGCTCTTTGCCCGTTTGGTTCAGGATGAAAAGCAAGCCTGAAAGCTGCCAGTGTTTATATACAGAATTTGGTTCTTGTTTCTTTTCTTTCTGGTTATTTTTTTTAATCTTAAGAGTGAAATCACTCACAGACAAACAAAAAATTGAAGGAAGGTGGAAAGAAGGGAGAGGAAAGGGTCATGATGCTCAGACCCCAGCTTAATCTAGCTTTACAAGAGCATGGTGCAACTGAAAGTTGCAATAAAAGTTGTTGATCCTAAGGGGCTTTTAAAAAATTATGTTATGAACTACAGGCTGGAACCCCTTTACATCAGGTTGAGAATGGGTCAGAATTGAAAGTTTCCTATTGTAAGGGAGGAGGAAGCTCTTGCTTAGCTGAGGGAGGACTCTCTGCAGTGCCAGGCCAGCACTGGTTCCCAGAGATGGGAAGAACTAGCCTGGTCTTTTCTGAAGGCTGCCCATGGCTGCCTGTTATAGGCTGGTGTACCCTGGCTTGTGATCACCCCTTTTTTGTGAGGGGGGAGCACATGTGATTTGCTGTAGATTTGCCTCTCTGCTGCTATTGCTCATGGGCTGGTGGAATGGGTGGCCTGGAGTGCTCAGGCAGGAGCACTGCCCTTTCTTTACATGGTCAAGGTCTCTTTCCATCCCCTGAAGTGTATCATTTCCCTCCCCACCTTTCAATTGCTTGGAGACCATTGAAATGTTTAAAGAATCCATGTGGCCTTGCACATTTGGTTATTGGAGTGATGTAATTTCCATGCTTTCACACACATGGAAACTATAATGTCTCATTACAGATGGAGGAGTCCAATGATTAACATGCAAAAAAAAGCAGGTTGTCTAATTCCGTGCAGTTTAAGAACCACCTTTAAAAAAGGAAAGCAAGAACAATAGAATTGTGATGTTGTCTTTAACTCTGAGTGAACTTTGTGAGCCTCATTTATTGGGGTAGAATAGTGGTCCTTTGGGGCTTGTTGAAGCCTTAGAGTCCCTTAGGATCAAGTGACAGATCTTATATTGGGAGTATCCAGTAATTACCCAAATCCTCTGAGTACTGTTACTCACAGTTCTGATTTTTACTCTAACATTGCTAGTGGTACTAATTTTTAAGTTTCTTCACAGACTTCTATTCATTACCCCTCAGTGATGTGCTAATTAGAGCAGCCAACTGCTACAAATGAGTCTGTGTTTGCGATTTTTCAAGGACTGGAGTCTAATCATTTTCTCCACCACTATAAAGATGTCATGAGGTAATGTGTAAAGTTATGCTGTGGGAAACCAAACAGAGAGAGAGGGAGATAAAGCATTCAAGGGTGTCTGATTTACCTCCTTTGAATACAGTCATGCTCATGCACTCTGTTGGAATAGCTGGTGTGCACACGGTGCCCTGCAGTCTTGCACTTTCTGTTGCATCAGTGTTTTTTCCCTCCTAAGAAAGAGGCATACTTTAAACATAAACATTTATTTAATAATTTGAGTCTGGAAAGGGGCACCTCCGGAAAAGTTCCACACAAATGTCTGTTCTTCAGCACAGGCAATAAACTGAGTCTGCCAAAACCCAAGATCCACCTAACTAGACAAAAATCTATGAATAGGGAAATGCCCAAAGAAAATACTTGGATTCAGTCTCTCTTCCTCTAACATACCTTTCACGATAAAGCAAAAAATTATCTGTTATCTTTTACAAACAATCACTCCAAAGCAGACACTTCTCTTGCAAGCCTGGCACTAGTGTTTGAAAGCAGCTGAGTGTAGTACGGCAGCTCTGTGACACATGGCAATTCCATCAGACATGGGAAAGCATAGGATAAAGAAATTCTGCTATCTGAAGTTAGATTTAAATTCTTGCAGTGTCCTTCATCCCACTAGATTTAAGTCACTTAAAATCAAGGTTAGGTTGTCTAAGGGTAAGAAGATCTCACTTGCATTGTCAGTCTAGACTGGAACTACTTTTCAGTGTGTACTGACCTAGTACTATACCTTCCACTATGGGTTCAAAGTTTCAGTGTGTTTAATCATGGGAAGTGGCATCACCTTGCAGCATATGCAGTTACCTGTTGTGCATGAAGAAGGTTGGTGGGATCTGGCCCACAAAAGGGTACACTAACACTTTGTTAGTGGCATTTATCCACAGTTAACCTAATGTTTTTAGTAGAGAAATGATCCTGTGCCTCAGCACAGCATGCAGACTTCACATTTAATGCCTTCAGAGCATTTGCCCAGTGCTAGAGCATCACACTAACACACAACAGATACAAGAGTGAAACTGCTCATCCACGCAAGGACTGAGTAAAACCTGTCTGAAAAAAGTCATCCTGCTTTACTTGAATGTACTAGCAAAAATTGCTCTCTTCAGCAGTTTAGGATTGAAAACTTTCCTCTCCGTTGCCCTTTTTTTTTGGTGTGCCTTGATGCTTTATAAAAGGGTTCCAAATCTATTCTATAACACTATTTGACTAGATCTATGATGATGTATGCCAGAACATGTCAAAATAATTGTGTGGTGACTATTCTGGGTTAAGAAGAATCATATTTAATGTTACTAATTTTCACATTATTTCACCCATAAAAATCTTTCTAGCAGCAAAAGTTTTATTGCACTGTAATTCAGAGTCTCTAATTTATTCATGGGATAAATGTTTCATGTAATGAATTTTCTAGTAAATGTATTCTGAAATTCATGCAGAAGCAGGACCACTGTAAAACGGCACACGTTTGTGCTAAAAGAGATGGATTTCCCCCACTGGAAAGTTTGGAGGGCAAATCCTGTAGTTTTCTGCCCTTATAGCCGTATTTTCATCTTTTATTAAGGTTTTGTAGAACTCTAACAGCTTTATTGTAAAAATGCTACTGCCACGTAATATGCAAGTTAGATTTTGAGTTGGTTTATATGTGCAGTCCTTTGCACTAACAGAATATTATTAAGCCTAATGTTTTTCTTGATCATGAGGCTTAACCGTATTTTTAGTGTTTATACTGACTTGTCTTTGTTCTCCTTTCACATCTTGGCACTCACAGGTAGGGAGCAAGAGGTCTTGAAAGCTCATATTAGTTTTGCTAGAATAAGGCACTCTGTTCTAGACGTGCATAGTGTTTAAAGAAGAGGCAGAGAAGAGCTCTGTAGAGTCTGATCCTACAGTCTTTTGTGATGTCCTGTTTTTCCAATGCTAAAAATAGTTCACCTGTGTGGACTAACAGGTACAGAGCAGCATATAGATCATAAGGACATAACCACAAACAATATATTAGTGAACTTGGGTTTCTCCCTGAGTCCTGGGAAGTCATTTGCTTGTAGACTGTCTCCTGCTGCATAGACCAGGTTCCAAACCCAGTACTTCTAGCAGTCTAAAAGCTTCACACTCTTACAACAGAGAAGTAAGCAGCAGATGTTTCTCAAATGGCTCACCTGTTGACACAAGACAAAATTCCTTACCTTAGAGATTGAGCCTCTCAGGTGTTGCTAAAAAGGCAGCTCTAACCATATTGTGCCTCATAGGTGAAAAATGTGTGGGTAGACCTGGTCTTGAACAATAAAATTGTGTCACAGGGGCACTTATCTTCAGACTTAATAAGTTTCAGGGGCAAATTCACTGCTGTTAACAACTTGCAGCAAAGTGGATCTATCCTACTGCCATATGATATAAAACATACAGAGGGATCAGCATTGTCACAGTCGTTAAGTATAGTTATCTCTCTAGACAGAAGTAACACCCATGTATTTCTGACTCTAGGTATGAGAAAATACTGGCATGACACTGTTTTTTACATGTTCTGTATTTGACAGTGTTCAAAATAATAAAGAATGATCAGATCCTAAACTGGAGTTAATCAGTGTCAATGATACTAGTTCAGTTTATCAAAAACTCTATAGTCCCCTGTTCCCAATTGCTTACAGTGCTGCACCATAATCTTCAATATGGTCATGGCAAACATTAGGATTAATCAGAAAAAAAGAAGCGTTACCAGTCTCTGTGGTGAATGGAATGGACATCTGTAATCTGAATGGGTATAGTCTCCTGACGTGTTTTCTTTAGGGCTGCTTCTTAAAGAAATGAGGTAACCTTAGCCCATTCCCAGGCTCTGTTGTAATATTCTTTCTAGAGTATGGAAATCTTAGATGTGAATCTTTGAGTGACCAGATGCATTGGAGCAGGTATTAAACTGCTACAGTCTAATTGATATATGCTGCCATCAGTTCTGACCCAGGTAATAGCACAGCTAAAACAATTTCAAGTGGGTCGAAACATCCCTGGAGTACTTACTGCAGTGATATTAAAATCTTGAAGCAATGTGTCTTAAGTCCTGTAAATCATGTTAGACTTAATGAAACCTCTGCAAGAGTATCCTGTATCCATGATTCATTCAGCTGCAGTCTGTTGACATTTTGCATCTGATTTTAAGAATTATGTAAACTTTTGATGATATGCTATAGCTGACAGGATTGAAAAATAAGGATTGCTTTTTAATGGTTCATTTTTGTGGAGATCCTAGTAATTGCAAAGGAAATTCCTGAGGTACAATGTATTTCATCCCAATGTTTTGATTTCTTTTGCCCAGAGGAATTTTTCCGTATGAGAACTTTGAAACCAGAGATGCATCTGTTGTGTACACAATATCTTCTTCAGCTGGCTTGATACAATTGAGTCAGACCAACTTCACACTCATGTCGCTTCAGTACATAAAATTTATCTGCCTTATATTTACCAGTGAGCTATAAATGTTGTCCTTTGGAAGGGAAGTTGCTAGATAATGACAAGAGAAAGATAACAGGTGAGACTGCAAACACATAGGCATACATTCTTCCCTCCATGTGCACACATAAATCTTTCTGACATTAATGAGGACAACATCGATGTAGTGAAAAGCAGGCAGGACTCCATCATAAAAGTTATGCAATGTGAAGCACTTAAAACACCATATCAGACTTCCTGATTTCAAATATTTCCTTATCATTATTACTGTGCTTAACATATACAGAAGTCTTCATCTCTTATAAATTAGGGTTGTGCTGTGGAGTTTCCTAATTTGTCCTTCCATAGAGTTTTTTTTACCAGTAGAAGATTGCTGCTGAAAGAGAAGCAAATTTTGCTATGTTATTCTGGAATACAGTTGAAATAGTTGATTTCAGCAATTCCAGGGAACGTTGTTTTGTTCACATTTTCAGAGCTGTGTGATTTGAGAACTGTACTCCACTCTAATGCACACTTCTATCTAGTGTATTCGGGTACACCGGGCACTTTGAAAGCCTTATTTTAGGAGGCTGTGAACCTATCTAAGAGACTCTAAAAAGTGCCCCAGTATTACAGAAAACATTCAGTAATTTTGAGATTCAAGCTGGACTTTCTCTAATTAAGCCACGCAGACCAGTAGTAAGTTTGGAAAATGTGACTTGCAATACCAAACATCCTACACTGCTTTTACAGCCAACCATTTATCAAACTGGAGGTTGTCACTGACACACACTTGGAAAAAAAAAAAGAAAAAAAAAGAGGCAGACAAAGGTTCTTTCTCAAGAAATGAGACTGGCATCGTTATCATGACATTTTAAAATGTAATAAGTTCTTATGTGCTCTTATTTGCTTTCTGGTTTCCAAATGAATAAGGATAACATTCTGAAGCTTTTCTCTGGGACTTGTGTAAGCTAGAAAGCTCTTAAATAAATGGAGAACTAAGTTCTTCATGTGAATAAATGATGTAGTAGCTTAGGCTTTAGGAGAAACACCAAATGTCTCAGAACTCTATGTAAATCTGGTGGGCTAGCACTGTTTCTTCAAAGTTGGTAGATTTATTTTAATGCTTACTAGGGAAAAGTAAATACCTTTTAAAAAAAGTGTGTTGTTGCTATCTCATTTCAACTCCTGCAGTTGTACTGTTAGCAAACAGATACCTCTTGATTTCATAAATTAGGTGTTTGTTTTCATAGAGTCTCAGAATGCATCTTTTCTTCTATAATTACTTTAATCTTAGTGAACGTAGTGGTGTTTTACTGTGTTACCCAGAAGCTGTTGTGCACTGGGCTGCTCTGAAGGGGACTGATATGCATGTACAGAGTGCTCTTTGGAGGGCAAGGTATGGAAAGAATTTGCTGTTTAATGGCAACAAACATTTTGAGTATAAAGCTTTCCAGTCCTATAAATACTCAGCTTCATAAAAACAGAGCCCATGTTCCTCAGTGTCTCCCTGAATTGTGTCTATTTAAACGTTTTAGAAACATTAAGCCAGTACTCCACATAAGTGACTTCTTGTCAGGAGTTTTTCTCTTGAACTCTGCTCATGGCCTATAAAAAGAAGGCCCTGGCTTTACCTCATTGCACTTGGAAGGGTCAGAAGACAGGAGCAGAAGCAGCAGAGCCCTCGGTTTTGTAATGCAAGAGGGAGCACACTGCAGATACCTACTGACCTTGTGAAGGCTGCAAGAAATGCTGACAGCTCCCACCACTCCATGCTGTCTGGAAGTCCTCCTGTGCATATGCTCTATTGTCATCCTACCTTCAGTATTGTTAATCAAGTTGGTAAAAGGTCTTGAGCTACCAGTAGTATACCGGCTACACCAGAGAGAAGAAAGGTCAATTTCATTCTCCTGGGTCAGTGGAGAGTTGAGCTTGGCTGGTTTCTTGCTGTTGCACTGCTCTGTGGCCAAAGGGCCTGACTTGGGCTCTGCATCTTCCCTCCTCCCCAAGCAGGGCAGTGGCTGTCCTTCAGCTGGTGGCTATCCTCAGGTGACATCCTGCACTGCTCTGGCTGAGGCAATGAGTTCTGCATATAATGGTGTGTGCTTGGCATCATGGGGGAGTTAGGGCACCAGGTCTTCTCTGTAGGTCTGTGCCCAACTGTGACTCCAGAAAGCCTTTTTTTTTGAAACAGAAGTACAGTTTGTTTTAATAGTATGCAAAAGTGCTTTGAAAGAGAGAGGTGTAGAACAATCAACATGCATTTCCATCTCACTACAGGGCTTATTATCCCCTTGGAGCAATCCAGGCTGGCCTAATTCCTTTAGTCACCTTCTGTATATGTAAAAGTCAATAGAGAAATCTGATTCCCCTGAGCAGTTCCCATTCTGAAGGGAAAGCCTCCTTCTAAGCAGCAATGGTTTTATGTTCCTGGCCATTCTGGGTGAAACCTGTCACGTATGCTTACTAGAGAGAGAACTGTGGGATCTCAGCACATCAGTGCATTGTGCTGCCTTGGCTGACCTTGAACACTTTCCTTTCTCCCTTGCTTCTCCTGTGTGTTGACATCAACTTGAATCGGTGTGATCATACTGTAAAAATTGCAATTGAATGATCTGCTCAACTTAGAAACTCCTTCACATTTCCCTCAGGTTTAGGTACAGAGTAGCTATTCTTGGGTGATCAGATCATCTTTGAAAATCTGCCTGGACATGCCCAGTGAAATGTGCTGATGCTGAATGTGTTTGAAAATCTGACTCTTAGGAGAAGTGCACGGGTTCTACAGTAGAAGTATTCTGTGATATGGTGTTGAGGTAGTGAGTAGTTCATTTTGCTGTCCAGACCACCAGGTCACACCATGAGCACAGCTGTAACCGAATTCCTTAGTACAGTCCTACAGGACACCTGGTTGTCCACTGAGTTTTACAGTTTCTGGTTCAAGCCAATTAAAAGATCCATCCCAAATTCAGTTAGATATGAGAGGTGTCAACAGCTGTGGGAGAATACATATCTGAAAGCAGTGAGACTTTCTGGATAAATCGCACCTTTTTTAGGTCTCTGTCAGTCAACACTTGATAGTTATGGTTGCTCTCCAGGCATTTCTTGCCAAAGACAGCTGGACACATTAATTAATAGCAGGGATTTACAAATTCTCCAGTTGCTGTCTTCTTGGCTGTGCTGAGTGGATAAGGATATCCACAGAACACCACTTCTGTCTTTTCTGCCCCAAGTCCCTGCCAGGCTCACGGTGAGGTGACCTGGTGGGAGCCAGTCAAAACCAGTGAAGGCAATGAAAATCTCACTCCCCACAGATGCAGATAAATGGTTTGAGTATGTTTGGGCTAGGGATAGTACCTGTCTCCAAGCAGAGTAATGCTGTACTCTCTTCCCTCGCTTGGGACATCCTATGGAATATAATCACCATCTGAAAGAGTAAATCCTCCCTAAAGCCCATTCCAAAGGAAGTCAGGCACACTCAGACACTGTAAACACTACCCTCCTTATCCCAACCCTCCCGGTGTACCCCCTCCACATCCCCATCCTCTTCTCTGCTTAAGATATCCATTTTTATCTTTCCTGTTACATCACTCCAACCACACTGTATTAATCATCTGGCCACTATCACATTACACTTAATAAATGAACAAGATCTAATACAAAAATCCCTCCAAACCAGATGACTTAATACTCTTTTATGCTTAACTCTATTTTATTCCACAGATGTGTTGCAAACACTCATGAGTGTTCTGTACGAATGAAATGCTTTCAGCAAAGATAGTTGAAAATAGATGTAATTTATATAAGCTATTTAAGTTCATTTCTGTTTGATGAAGTATTCTACATCCTGTCTTCATAGTAAAAAGAGGGAAAATTGCTATTTTTGTGTGCAAGAAAGGACACTAAGTTATGAGCCTAGTTTAACATGTGTCTCTAAGGTTAGAAGATGTTCTCAGGGCAGTCCATGTCAGAACTGGGACAGGCACAACTAATCATAGCCACAATATTCCCTTTTATCTGAAATACTCTGTTTTCAGGGGCAAAATGAATCACCTTCAGGAGCGCAAGTTCAGCTCTGCTGGGAGCCATAAGCCCCTGACTGTGCCTCTGTTTTGTCTGCTTTCATGTTCCCTCATGCAGCATCACCTTCTCGTGTGTGTTTTGTACCTCATGCAAAGCTGAAATAGCTTTTGGTAGTTCTTGGCCCTGCAGAGCTCCCATGCCTAGATGGGATTGCCATCCCCAAAGCCGAATCTTGGGCTTTGATACATGGATCTATTCCATTCCCCTTGCAGGACCTTGCACTTGGGTTCTGCAGCCCCCTCTGACCCATTTTCTTTCAATGGTGTCCCAGTTGCTGGTGCACCCTCCCAGTACTTGCTCTGTGAGCGCTCTGCTTTCTAACTATTCCTTCCATGAGTGCCACCAGGTGAGCAGGACATCCTCGAGGCACATCTGTGCAGCCCAGTGCAGTGTGCCAGAAATACCTAAAAGGCCCCAAATACCTAAAAGTACCGATGAACCCTGTGTGGACATGTTGTGTGGGCTGTGACACATCACCTGTGCTGTGGGAAATAAGCCCTTAATGAGGAGATGCCAAGGAGAGAGAAGTAATAGGGATTTCTGAGCAGGATTTTGATAGAGCTATAATAGGTGATTAAAAAGCTCTCCAATAATCCCCTTTATTTACTCACAGAAGAATCATTGCTTTCATTTTCAAGAAAGAGGATTGTCATTTATGTGAGACTCACAAATTTTCACTGTCATAGGTTTGCCTGGGAGGTCCTTATATTTGTCTGTCATTTGCTAAAATAGACATGAATTTTTAACTTTCAAATTGCAATTTGTTCACCCCAAAACATTCTACAGAATACATTAGGTTTCTAAATTGAAATAGCAATGACCCTTGTATGACTGTGAAAGATTAAGCTCTGAGCTTTGTACACATCAGAGGCTTAAAAACACTGGTAAGCAGCTATAGTGTTAGGTGATTAAGAGAAAGAGGTTGAACTTTGCATCTGGTGTAGCTGCCATAAAGCTTTCCTGGAAAATGTAAACCAAATTACCCGAGTACTGGAAAATTGCATTTGAAAATAATAACAGTTTCATTTAGTTTTAGCATGCAGACTGACAGCTGGAGGAGACTCGGTCTGTTGCCGAACCCCCAAATCAACAAGTTTTGTCTCATGACACACAGGGGGGTGGGAGAAACTGCTCATTTAAGACTAGTAAACAGCCACTGCTGTGAATTTCTAATCCTTTCATTAAGTCTTGCTCCCCAGTTGCTGGCTATGTTCACTTTCCTTGCTTTTAATTCACTATCTCCTAAATTATAATAATTGAAAACACATTAGGACCAAGAAAGGGAATGGAAAAAGCTAAGTAGACAATCACCTTGTAAACATCTTGTGATGGTGATGGCTATTTAACAGGAACGTTCAGTACCAACTGAGGCACAGGCGAGCTTATCCAAGCAAATCAATGCAAGTTAATCTTTCAGTGTCAGCTGGCTGAGTTTTGGACTAGTGATGAATGCCTTGACTGGAAAGATGAAATGCTGGAATGCCAGGCACTGCTCTGACAGCTACAGATGGTGCCAATTACTGCCAGTAGAGCCTGTCCTGCTGTGAGCCCAAGATGTCTGATTTGTGGTCACAGAAAAATGAAAAAGAGGTTTCCCAGCTGGGCCTGTCACCTGTCCTATATTGCTCCATAGCAAAAATGGTATTCGTGTTCTAAAATCAAATTTCTTTGTATATTTATGCTAATGATCCCACCATGCTAATTACCAGACATATGCCTTGGAAAGATGCAGACACTATTAGAAAACAGAATTTTCCTTTCCCTGGTTTAAAATAAATTTCAGAAATAATACAAAAGTTAGAATAAAATGCAGTGTCAAAATATAGGGGAGGGAGGTGAAAGGAGGAGGAATATGTAATTCAACAGAGCAGGCAGACATTCTGTGTTTAATTTTTCTTCATGCAGTTGAAAGGGATTTACAGGCTGTAAATCAGAACAGAATCTAGCCCATGGTCTCCACTCTTGCCATACTGAGCCTGAATGTTAATATAAGCCTTTATTTTTCCTTTGTACGTTTGAGCCTTTTTGTGTTTGTTTTTCATGTGCCGTCTTCTTCCACTCCTACCCAAGCTATACAAATTGTCATTTATTGCGCTTTCACATTATTTCCTGCCTCTGTGATATTTAAAAGGATTAGCCTAGACATCTGTGATCTGTAATTGGCTTTTTCCATGAAAGGGGATCAGCTGTAAGAACTTAAGCAACCCAGACTTATTTTACTTGTGATTCTTGAAAGCCTTCTGGACAGAGCACCTTTGCTGCAATGATTTAGCACCAGGTTACTTAGTGTGGAAATGTAGCTTCAGTCAGTTCTTTGCCATTGAATCCACTGTGATTTTATCCACCTGAAAATAGCCCATGTGTTTTAATTAAAATATGTATTGAAGTAACTGGATCCAGGTTTGGCTTTCTTTAGCTGTGTGCTATGAAGGGGACCTGCTAGTATACTCAAACTCTGACATGTATTTCCATTCTGCTTTTATTTATATATTGAATTAACAATAGCATGGTAATTATCCTTATTGGAGCATGAAATACAAATCTGCCTCTTTTTCCCCTGTCCTTGGAACTCATCTGCCACAGTTTGCCTAATTGTTAAGAGCTAGTAGAGGATAGTTGTGGGGCAGATAGCCTATTTCCATTTTATATGACTCAGTCTTTGCTAACAAAGCATTTTCCCCTCAACTTCAAGCACGAATGTTTAAGCAAATTTTAGAATTCATTTAACAATAGTAGTAAATCAGTAGACAAACTGTATTATAGAAATAACTCTTACAACAGCTGTGGAGTGGAGTGGGCCAAAGTACCTTTATGTCCTGGCAGGAATCAGGGAGTATTTGGTGCTTTCAGATAAGAGCTCAGTTGCCAGTTTTAATTCCACCATGTAACTTGGAAGAACTGGCCTTGTGAGTTCCCAATAGCTGTGAATGATGAAAGATAACCTTTCAAGTGATCATTTCTTTAAGTATTTGGGAATTAAATTATGGTGATAAAATGAGAGATGGGAAGACACCACAACTTCTCTTAATTTTTATCTTTTTACCTATCGTCAAGTGATGAGGAAGGTTAAAGACACCTGGCAAGTCTCAAAGGACTCAGTATGTCCATAAATTGCTGCAGTTTTCATGTTCCTGTTTGTCTGAGAGCACCATCTTTTATTTGCTACTGGGTTTTCTTTCTTCCACCTATAATTATTTAAGAGTTAAAACCAAATATACAGGTTTTGCTGCCAAAGGTCTTAGTTTCTTATAGACCCTCTTGTGTTAGCACATAGCAGTGAAGTCACTTACTTTTCACGGTTCCCTTACTCTGTGTAGGTTGCCTGTATTTCAAGACATTATCATCAATATAAATGCAATAGGAGTTTGCTGGATGACTGTTGGGAAGAACCACATAAAAAGCCATTATTTAAGTGGGTAAGATCCATAGGGTCATTCTCAGGTACAGCTGTAGGGATTATAGATTTGATAATATAAACAAAGTCTCCCAAGGTTTTCTGCCAAGGGTCTCAGCTTCTTCTAAGGAATATTTGGTTGTCTTTTGAACCACCTTTCCATTTCTCGTCTGCTGGGAGAAAAAGGCTATCATGAGTGAAAGCTACAGTGATGCCCCCCCAACTACAGCATTTTGGGGGGAAGATGCACTGTTTTGTGTAACATTCAACCTGGGGAGATACTTAACCACCTTGCCTCAGTTCAGCATGCCTAATACTTGGCACAAATCAGTGTATTCGTGTTTCATTCAGCTTGGCTAACAGCCAACATAGAGATTCTATTTTCATTTTTGAATTTCACTTGGCAGGTCCTTAAAAGTCACTGGAGAACTTGGCCTGGGTAATAAAAAAGCAACTTTTTTATTGAAAACTAATTATTTTTTTCAGCTCCATGTGCCAGCTGTTTAAAAATGTTGTGGTCACATTAGTGCATACTTTAATTACATAGTTCTAGAAAAATGCAGATCCTATTGTGAAATGTTCCTCACAGCAGTTAATAAGCCACTTATTTGCAGCCACATCTAAACTCTTAAAATACACAGACAGCTTTTGTGGCTATAATTAAGTATCAGGTCACACTAAATGCACAAGTACCAGGATCTAGCATCTACCTGTATTGGGTGGAAAATAGTTGAGTTTAAGGCTAGAAGACCAAGCTTGTGTGTATATGCAAGACATGGATAATGCTGAATGAGTTTTTCAGAAATGCTCAGGACTTTCCAAGTCACTAGGAACACCAGACTCAAGGTGCTCTGGAAATTTTTCTAGCCCTATGCATCCTTAGACACCTAAATGCTTTGAAAATCAGGCATGAAAAGAATCCTGGGATGCTATAATGGGCTCTGCTGGCTCAGGTCACAGTGCTTGTCTTGGGAGGAGCCAGGCCACAGCACCAGAGATGACTTCTTGGCAGTTGTGTCCCTGAATTGGATGGGGTTTAGGTCCCAGGAAAAGAAAAGGGTGAGAATAAGAGGATCAGCAGGGAGGACAAGCACTACATGAACCCAAGCAGGAGGTCTTTTTTCCTCTGAAGTGAGCACCATAGGGGTGGTGGGAGCTGGGTCCCTCCGTGCAGCTGCATCTCCCAGCTTGCCTGCATTCACCCTTCCTGTGTGACCCAGCTTCCTCCACGCAGGAAGCGTTTCTTCCAACATGCTGTGTCGCATGAGACTTCATCTCTCATAGTGCCAGCGTTTGCAGAGCATTTGGTCTGCCAGATGCTGCTTCAAATTAAGGATGGTTCTGAGCCAAAATCTTGGGTTCAAACACCTTCAGACTTTGGGAAAGTTTGCATCCCAGTTTTATGGCTTCACTCTATCCCTGCTTCATTTCAGTCTTACCTAGTTACAGTTTTTATATTCTCCTGCAATCAGAAGCTGCAAAGAAATGTAATAGGAGTGGAGTGGGTGGATGTTTCATGGGAGAATAGTAAAACTTTGCCTGGCTGGAGGCATGCTCAGTTTCCTTGGTCATTTTATTGGATGCATAAAAAGGATTATTCAATGGACAAGAACAGTCCTGCATCTCTAACTTTTTTATATTCTATTTTTGGTCATACCTTTCATATAAAAATCAAGTACCTTTTGCCTGTTATATTTGATTCATTCCTGTAAAAACTAATATGTTGCATATA
>NW_008657814.1:0-18020 GCF_000695815.1 Acanthisitta chloris | reverse complement strand
TCTGGGTTTGCGGTGTTTGCGGTGTGTGCAGGTGTGTGCAGGTGTGCGATAGGTGCCCGTGGTGCAGAGCCTGTCGGCGCCGCTGACCCGGGAGCTCACCTGGCTCGTGCTGCTTGTTATTTAGAAGCTCATAATTAAAAGTATTAAACCTGCTAATCTCTCGGCTCGGGTGACACGGAAACACGTAGTTCAAGGAGCAGGAGTGAGGGTTTGCGGGTCCCGCAGCCCTGGGAGGGAGCGCAGAGCTCCTGCAGGGAGTGATGTCAGCGCTGGGACGGGGCAGGGTCCGGGCCGGGGAACTGCTCTCGCTCCGGGTCTGTAAGGTCGTGCTGCACTCGCAGGAGCTCCATTAGTCAGGGAACCGCAGCACTTTGTAGCTCAAAATGGGTCGTTCAGTCCAAAAATGTATTCCAGAGAAAGGAAATCAATAGGATCCAACCTCAGAAGTGTATGAAAATCCATCAAGCCCACGAGAATATGACCAGAGTGAGACAAATATTGTTTTTAACAGCACACAAATACACTGTGCAGCTTAGTGCAGGATGTTCCAGAGCCACAGGTAGCTCTGTGGGAGGGAGAGGGGAAGGTCCATGGGCAGAGGTGAGCACTGTGCTCCAGGGTTGCAGGGTCCTCCAGCAGAGGTGAGCACTGTGCTCCAGGGTTGCAGGCTGCTCTGGCTGCAGCAGAGGTGAATCCAGACAGCTCTGCTGCCATCGCTTCGCTGCTCTCCAGTCGTGGTCACACCAGGAGAGTGGCACCGTCCAAACAACGATGATGTGTCAGAGGCATTTTCAGTTTGTTAAACCACATCTGGTAAACCATCACGTCCAGAGCAGCAGAAGGAAAGGATTTATGGCTGGTTTGCACACTAAGGGACAAATGCCACACCGCATTTCTCTCACACACATGCTCACTGTCCTGCAGCCCTGGGTAGCACTGGGGTTCGATGGATCGATCAGCCCCAGAGGCAGAGTTCAGCCTGCAGCTGCTGGGCTGGGTCAGGCTGGCACTGAGTGCCAGGGACACCCATCAGGTAAGGTCTCTGCTCACCCTCTGCCCCAGCAGTCCCAGTCACCCCGTGGTGCACATGGAGCCTTTTCCCTCTGCTCTGTGGCAGTTCCTGCTCGGGTGCCACCAGCTGCCTCACTGATAGTCACAGTGCTGCTCACAATCCCCTCAGCACGGGGCATTTGAGCCCTTTTGCAAACTCACCCAGGCCTGAGTGTGGGTACACCTGTCTTATGTTGAGCTCTGAGTGCCGTTTTTGTTCTCCTCTGAGGTGCTTCTGCAGCCCACGGGTCTGTCTCTGCTCTTTCCAGCTGAGCTCAGCTGCTTCTGACACGATTACCTCCACAGAGGAGATCAATGGCAGCCTCTTCATTGATGGATGGCACTAAGATTGTCTAAAACTAAGGAAGGATGAGGTAGGCTTTAGATGATTTCATCTAAATCTGTATGAAAAAACACCATCGACTAGAGCCCCTTGAGTAAGTTACTATGTGGGTTGTAAGAGATGAAAAGGGAATGGAATTAGGGATGGAAAACCTGCAAACACAGCAGTTTTAATAGATATTTAATCAACCTAATGTGTGGTTAGTTTAAGTCCTATTACCTGCAAATCAAGGTAGATATTTTTGCACCTCGATTGCCAAACAGTCCTGTGTTGGTTTTCCTGAGCCTCCCTTCCAACAGGATGCCACTCCAGCACAGCATTAATGCAGGTCTGCCTGTTGGCAGGGTCCATTCCCTGAGGGCTAGCAATGAGCAAGGCAAACAGTCCAAAATCAGGGCAGGGAAACAGCCCCAAACCCTCATACACAGACACATGACGTTCGAGCTCTGTGTCTAGAACAGCCACGGGACAAACAGAAATATTGGTATTTGCTCACCATCCACTGAGCACACAGACAATGCTCATTCACCCTGGGGGAAAACCCACACGTTCCACTTGGTCTTTCTAAACAGCAGCATCAATAGACATGATTGTAGCACTTGGTTACACGACAGGATCTGAGGCTTCCATCACTGCATGCGAATTTACTGAAACCAAAACAGAAATACAGCACTGTGACACTTAGCTCTGTGGTTTTGCTATTCATGTGACAAGATTTGATCAAACCTCTTAGGGAAACCTTTACCAAAAAAAAGAAGCCTAAAAAAAGGCAAGAAATCTGCATTGGAAGTATCACTTAAAGCTTCAATTTTCTGAGCAGAAACACACAATACAACAACAAATTCTTGTTTAGTGTTGCCTGTTACACAATCTCGAGTGCGTAAGTAGCTATTGTGATGCTGACCTGGGGTGGGTACGTGGACTGAGAGCTCAGCAGCCAAGCTCTCCTCTCCTGTTTTGCTGCATTTATGTTATAAAATCTCAGCTCCTGCCATCTGACTCTTGGTGAGTGAACAGATGGCAAATTTCATCCACTGTACCTCACCAAACAGAGTGAATGCCTATCAGCAGCTGGGAAATAGGCCAGGTAACATCGCATCAACTCCCATCACAAAGTCTACAGAGATAAGAGGCCTTAGTGATGACTTAGCTCAGGTTGCCAAGAGCTGTGTTTGGGCAACTTTTGAAAATCTCCAGAACCTGGCTATGCCACAGCCTCTCTGAGCAGCCAGTCCCTCCTGGACTCTGATTGTCAGGGGTGTTTTGTCCCTTCAGCTATTGAGAGTTTCCCTTGCTGCAATCTTTGGCTGTTAGGGTCTCTAAAGTAACTACACATTTCAGGCACATATTTTGGATCTAATGCTTGGGAGAGACCAGTGCTCGTGATTTTGCCATTTTGCTGCTTCTAAAGAGAAGTTTAGTGTTCTACAGAAATCATAGTATTTGATCCTGGGTTTAGCTTTATTTACCTTTTGGTTTAAAATTTTTACAGTAACTTCATTTTAAGCTTGTTTGTCAGTAATGGACAGGAGATTTCATTAGTGCTGAATGCACTTACAGAAAACAAGTGAAAACAAAAGGTGTTTAAGCAATGATGTCACTCCCCGTGTATACAAGTTGCCTCCAGTATGCACCACATCACTCCCAGTTGCTTCCAGCATGATCCCAGTTGCTCCCAGTAGCCCTCAGTGTGGTCCTAGCTGCTTCCAGTCACACACAGTACGAACCCACTCATCCCCAGTATGATTCCCGTGGCTCCACTTGCTCCCAGCTGGAGCCCAGTTGCCCCCAGTCACTCCCAGAACGCTCCTGGTCATTCCCACTTCCTTCCAGCATAATCCCAGTTGCTCACAACCACTTGTTTGTTACAGCTCTCCTGCAAATTCCTGCTACTTCCCTGTGCTTGGCCTTCATTATGATACGAATAAAAAGCTTTCCATAAAACTGCAGAGAAAGCAGTGACACAGAATCCAGTTCCAGGTGGGTTTTTGGCAGTTCTAGCTGTATCCGAGTCGTCCTGATCTCTCAGGTGAAGATGAGTTGGCCCCAGAGCCTCTGCAAGCTGTGAGGGGCAGTGAAGGCAGCCTGGCACACACTGTCCCTCGAGTGTTTGTAGAAAGTCTTGGGTGCAGCCAGCAGGGCTGAGGCTTATGCACATGTATTGAAAGCTGCTGTACATATTGTTAGCTGTCCTTATCAGGAGGAAGTAAGAGCTATTTAATAATACCTAATAAAAATAACAGCATGGCAACTAGCTCTTACAGCTGAGTGGGGTTTTTAGGTGAAAGGTTGTACTGGGCACATGAGCAAGAAGTTAAGAGCCTCTGCTTACTGTGCCTCCCTGTCTTTGACAGCAGGGACCCACACATTCTGGGTTTTCCTGTGGTTTCTGTCACAGAGACACACTCTGCTAAGTAATAAACACGGGTTAGGCACTCCCAGGCTGTGCTGCAGGAGTCTGTGCCAGTCAGGTCATCTGAATGACCAATCTCTTGGTCTGTGCATTTGAAGTACTCAGAGGAGCAAACCTGAACTACACACACATCAAGTGTCCTGTTCCCTTACACGTTATACCAAATCCTAGTCACATAAATGGATTAACTGCGTGGGCACAGGGATCCCATTGAGCTCCACTGCCAGATCACAAACCACTCGTACTCAGACCTGTCTCCATTCTGATCTCAGTTTTAAAATCCTCTAAAATACCAAACGAGGATGCAGTTGAAACCTCTAAACAGTGGTCTCCAGCACATCTGGATCCTTCTAGTATTCTAAACTTCTTAGGAGCACTGTGTGTACTTCTGCCACTAAAATGGTCAAATCTGAAGGTGACACTACTTCTCTTGAGACTGAGAGAAATATTTGAAGTCAGTGGAAAAATAAAGATTTCCATGGCACAATTTGGTCCACAACCAGCAAATTTTCTTGGCTTCGGGAATATACAAATTTGAGGAAAGCAGTTTTCAATTGTAACCCTCTCCCAGGCAGAACTATCCAGAAGTAAACAAAAATGTTCCTTGACACTTCAGCATTCAAGGTACAGGCACTGAGGCATCCTGTCACCCTCATCCTTGAACTCTGCTGGGATTTGTCAGCCAGGGATCATCTGATGGAGGTGACTTCACCTGATTTCCCATCTCATTACAACAGGACAATCTGCAGGAACAGATGTATTTCTTGCCTAATGCCCTTAGTCATCTGCCTTTACCACTGAGGTAAAAGTTATGCAGGAAGGAAAACACTGAGCAGATGGATGTGTTGACAAGGGAATTAGCCTGTGTGCAGAGGCACCACTTACAATATTTCTGGGAATCAGTGTCGTCAGGAAAGGATAAAAGCATGTTATAATTAATGATGGCATCAGGCAGCTCAGTCTTACCTGAGATCTTCAGGCTGTGATTGGAAAAATGATTCTTCCCCAAGTTTTGTCTTCCATAGTTAATGCTAATAAGCTGTATAAAAATACATTTTTTCACTTACAAAATAATTTGAAAAACACTTCTTTGTATTGAATATTTAAGAAGCACTAAGTGTATGCAACCACAGAATGTCAGCCAAGGATTTAAATAGATCAGACTCCAAAGTACAAACCATTTATGTACTGCAAAGGCAACTTAGGAAAATACATCTTCAGTATTTTTTATTTTTTTTAAATGAGTGTTCAAATTACCCAGAAACTTCAGTGGACACAGAAGAATTATCTTGAAAAATACATTTGGCACATAAGTTATTATATGTTCTCAGATGAACTGCAAAAACCAAAAAGATCAGACCATACTGAGTTCAGAGACACTCTGATAGCTGAAAACCAAACCTCAGCTCGTAGTGGTGTCTAAACTGAGAGCAGAAAGGAGTGAACCGAGAGCAGTAGTGACCTACTGTTGTTCAACCTCACGCTGGTCCAGAGACTGATCTTGTTGCAAAACCCTTGGCAAGGTTTGTGCCCACGGAGGTACAGGCAAGTAGTAACTGAGGAGAGTAAAGTTCTGCTTTACTCCCTGCAGCTGCAGTGAAGTTTGCAGGAGGCAGTGCTGAACAGGGAGTGCCAAAGGGGCTGCTTAGAGCTCGAGTTAGGAGCAGCCAAGGGACCCTTGGCTTGGCAGCCCCAGGATGCTGAGCTCCTCTACCATGGCCAGGCCTTCCCAACTTCCCCTTCAAACACCTGATGCAAACCCAACAAACAGCAACTCTTCTCTTTGTGGGCACACTCTGGTTACACACTGCACTAACTTCATGACTCCCTAACCCAGAGAACTAAGTCAATATCACTGGCGACACGTGAGCTAACCTCAACTTTCACTTTGGTTTAATTACAACATGATTCATTTTAAGTTGACCACAGCTGGGCCTGGGATGTGCTTCCATGCTGCTAATCTTGACCATTCCCCCTGAAAATAACGAAACATGAAAAGGCACACAGAACCAGGCTATGCCTCCCTATTCAATAGCCCTTTTTGAGAGGGAAAAGTCTCACATGAAACACAATTTAGGGCTTCTAAAAACAAAGGCTTCATCACAGTAGGTCACCCCCCCTTGTCAAGAAAGAAAAATTACAATGTCTCCACTAGCATGATCAGAGGATGGGTGAGTATATTTTACAGGAGAGCATGACTAGCAAACTGCAGGATGATAGGGACACAGCTTAGTCCTTACAGCTTCCTTTTCTGGGAAGCTACTTCTAAAATCATAGCTTATGCTCCTCTCCAGTTTTGTGACTTGGATATGAGTTTTTTGGAGGATATTTGTTCACTTTAACAAGGTTCCCATTCCTGTTTAGCCACGCCACTTTCCTCGTGATTTGGTCTTTCCAAAAGCACATCAGACACCAGCGCATACCTCCGAGTCACTGGCAAAAGTTCTTTCAATGCTCTCTGCACAGTTTAAAATAAATTTCCTTTCAACAAATCTCCCCATTTGTCTGCTTTTATGTATTACTGTAGTGAATCTGTTTTTTCCCTCTCCAGGGTTGGTACATGATGGAACTGCTGCAGATCCCCCAGCCATTGTCCTGTGTCCTGCACACTGGTCAGGAGTATGTGAGGACTGATTTCTCACACTGTGGGTCTCTGGTTACTCGATGAATGAAGCAGTTACTCTGCTTGGTGTTCCAGCATGGCATTCACTCAGTATGTCCAGGCAGTCTGAGTTTCTCAGCCTCACATCTGTTATAATTTCACGGTCACCATTCAGATTTTATGACTGATGATATTTCCTCAACTCCCCTCGCTTCAAGCACAGCGTTTCAGTTTGGAGAATTTCAGTGCTAACATACTTAGCATTAAAAAGGAAAACACAAACAAGCCACACAGGGGAAATCAAAACCAAACCCAGCATCACTACCCACAAGCCTTACTGACTTTAACATTAAAACTAGACTTTGAAACATTTGACAAAGATTCTTTGCACTTCCTCATTGGTCCTTATCAGCTTTCTAACATCCTCTGGTGGCTTTTCCTTCCCTATGAGCTCAGATTTGTCCCTGCATTGCAGTGCTTGGCCACACAAAGTTTCTGTCCTCTGCTCTGTCAGGAATGCTGATGTGCACTTTCCGGACAGCGCCTGTTTCCTGAAGATAATATAAATAACTTTCCCTAGTGCAAACAGAAACTGTCCAGTGCCAGGGTTGGTTTTCCTTTAGATCCTGGCAAATAGTGCTGTCTCAATGTCAGACAATTGAGAGAATTGATTCTCTTCTTCACTCCTGACGCTCTGCAGTGGTTTCTGTGCAATTCTACTTACTCCAGGCTCTGGGCTCTGAGCCAGCACAGCGTGGGGGTCTGGGCCAGACCTCCCAGCCCAACTAACCTGCTCAGCACAGAACCACAGGAATGCAGCGACCACTGCAGCACCTCCTGGTCAGTTCCTGGAAAGGCAAAAAGCCCAAGTCAAACCCAGGGAATTAAGGGTCCTGGGCAGCTCAGGGTGAGCCTGTTCTGGGGAACAAAGCCATCCTCCCCTCGCTGTCGGGTCCCTGACAGCTCTCCTGGGAACTGCTCAGTCCCTCCGACCAGCTCTGTGCAAAAGGCAACAGAGCAGTGCTCTGTACCCTGAGGTGTGTACACACTGCTGCACCACCTCCTTGTGCTCCACTGCCAAACCCAAAGGACAGAGAAGAAGGAGGTCACCCCCCAGATGCCAGCACTGCCAGGCTGCCCAACAGGGTGACCTTCCCTGCACAGTACTTCATAGTGCACATACAAACAAGGATAAAACCTGTCAGTGCTCTGCTCCAAGCAGACAGGTTGCCATGAGGTGGAAAAAGCAAAATCTGCTCACTTAATAGCATAAGTTGAGGTGAAAAAAACCAAATCACAAACCCAAAACAAACCACAAAACAAACATCTGATCACTATTCACATCTACTCCTATTTGTGTACCAAGCCTTGTGGCCTTCCAGTTTATCAGGGCCAGTGCTGGGAAGACCCTCCTTAAGTTACCTGGGTGACTGTGGAAGGTTTGTTGCATTTATCCCCAGGGAAAAGGAAGTAAAGAGTCATCTCTAGTGTAAGAATCTGAATCCCTGCCTAAACCAACAAAAACTAATGCCTCTGTAATCCCTCAGTAAATTCATTTTACCTTTTTGGGGCAGGAGGAAATGTCAGTAAGCTGATAACCAGGAAGCTGAAAATGAGGCACCAGCAGAATAATATCATTTGTTTAGTGTAGTAGGGAGTAAACCTTGAGAAACACTGGCATCCATATGGTGATTGCTTTCCCTTCACTTTCTTCCATAACTTGGATTTGAGAAATTCCTAACTGAGCACAGGTTACCTGCAGGCATTCGTAGCGAGGACTAGCAGGAGGGTCAACACCAGCACAAAAATACAAGCTCTGTGCTGGGGCCAGAGCAGCTCTGATGGGCAAATCCAACTCTGCTCACAGGCATGGGCTCAGCCAGGCTAAATCACCCTTGAGAGCTCACACACACAGCTCGGTCAGAAACAGGAAAGATTAATTAATTTTCTCACTGAAATATAGCCTGCAGAAACAGGAAAGATTAATTAATTTTCTCCCTGAAATATAGCCCGCGGTTAACATTCAGGCTATAAAACGTGAGGCCAAGCACTTGTACTATGAGAAAGTCACGAGTGACTAAAATCTAGCTTCAATGACAAGAAGTTTCAAGCAACCTCAGTGCCAGGTTTGTGAGCTGCAATAATAACCAGCTTCCCAATGCCTGCACTGCTCTGGAGCCATTTCACAAGGGAAGTTACAAAAATAATCTGGTTTTGTAGGCTATTTTTACACAGCTGTTTAAAGCATTTTGCGTTCACTTGGTAAAAGGATGTTAAATCTGCTTCACAAATATTTAATCAAGCTACAGCACAACTTGACTCCTCTTTCTGCAAAGAGCTAACAGCTGCACCTTGTGGTTGCTGTAGTTACTCTTTACTGGAAAAGCATCCAGGCTCTTCTCCCTTTGGGTGTAAGAATTCCTGCCTAGAGCTCTGGGTCAGCTAAACTGCTAACTGTAGCTCTTGAGAGAGTAAATCTGCTGGAGCAGCTATTCCACTGGCTCTGTGAAAGGGTGGGCTTAGGGGGTTGAGGTGAACTGTTATTTGGGTTAGGTTTTGGGGAAATTTGCATGGGGTTTTTTTGGAGTTTTTTATTTGTTTGGGGGTTTTTACAGAATACTATCCGAGAGTGCTGAAATAATAACTCTGTAAACTGCACAATATATTCACTGGAATGAAAGGTCCAGAGTTTATGTAATGAGACGTAAAACTGTCCCTTTTATTTGCACAGTGCGAATTTTGTTACAGCTAATAAAAAACAAATCAGAAGAGCTTTAAGCACCGGGTGTAGTTCCTCAAAGAGCTTTCATAAGGCTTTCCCAGAAATACTGTGGGGTTTTCTAATTCCAGAAACGACCCCTCAAAGAAGGGTAAACAGTTATGTTTTGGGTTGTATGTATCAAGTTTGTGCTCTCGTTCAGGCTTCGTTCGATGGCTGAGTGTGCCTGTCTGGGGGTTTGCACTGGTGTGACTGCACACGAGCTCCCATCCCACCAGCAGTGGAGAGCCTGCAGACAGCATTTCCCTGCCAGCAGTGCCAGCCCTGCAGCACTGAGGGTGTGCCAGGCTTGGGAACAGGAGGGACCTTGCTCTGCTCCAGCCTCAGCCGTGCCCAACATCATGTGGGGAACACCTGGAGGTCTTTCAGGAATGTGTGTCACAGGCCCTGCCAGAGCAGGGATGAGAAACTGTGACTGCTGCACAGCTCTGTGCTGCAAGAAAGCTGCTCCCATCTAGAGAGCTCCTGCTGAGTGATGGAAGGGTGCTGGAAACAACCCTTTCTGAACACATCTGTGAAATGGATGTTGTGATCAATTTTGCCACTACTAAATTAAAGTGAAGAGTATAATAGGAGCAGTAGTGAAGATGGAATTTTCTTTAGGAGAGTACCAAGGAAGAGGGAAAAGGAAAGCAGTACCTAATAGACACGACCTGCTTGTTTAGCTGTTTCAGTTACTCCACCAAACAGAACCACTCCTGTTCCTCTGTGCCACTCCAGAAGCTACAGGCAGCAACTCCTGAACAGCTCATGAGGGGCTGGAGTCTCTCTCTGCTGAACTGCAGCCCTGAGAGTCCAGAGTCAGGGCCCACAGTTACCTGCTGCAGATGTGCACCTGGAAATAGCTAAGTGAGTGAAATACTGATGAGTTAATACAGGAAGAAGTGATAAAGATAGGTACAAAAACTCCTTCTGTATCAGAAACAGCACAGAACTCCTCAGGCTGCAAAACACATCAGATGATAGACTAGACTTATAAAATCATCAGTGACACAAAGACAATGAATAGGGAACAGAAACTGAAACAGTTCAGTGTTCCCCCACTGAAAGACCTGCAGATTATCAAACAAAGATAGCAGCGAGTTCAAAAGAAAGGGAGACACTTTTTTCACATAATGTACTCCTACAGTATGAAAAACTTGGCTACAGGAGTGAATATTTACATCAGTTCCAAAAACTCTGCAACCACCTCTTAGAGGAGAAACCTATCAGACACTCTCAGACAGTGAAATGGACTGCAGGGCCCCAAAGCAGCCTCAGCTCCATAGTCTGCACTGCGTCCCCTGAGCTGCTCTCACACTCCTCCCTTACCATTCCTGCCTCAACACAACACTGCACTCAGGCCCTGGGGTTGTGGCAGAGCTGCCTTGCCTGCAGGCCCACGGTCCCACAGCTGCTCGTGGGCAGTCTGGGGTGCAGCACAGCACTGCTCTACCTTTGGGGTCCCTGTTTGGTGGAACCTGGCTTGCCTGTGGTTTGAGTCTACCACATCCGTAAAGACAGAGAACAAGTTCACCCTACTGCTGTGTTTGGTTAGAGCAATTTGCTCAAACATGGACTTTCACCAGTGAAACGTAACAGCATGAATATGTGAATAGTAAATCCCTGTCAGAAAGTAATTTAGAGAGATGCCAGGTACCTTATCACTCCTCTTCAGCCACATCGTGGCTTATCACAGCTGACATTTAGGTAAGGCTGTCGTAGCTGATCCAAACCTGAACATTCATAAGGAGAAGATGCAATACAGCAGCTTTGATGTCAACAGAATGTCAGTCTCTGTCGACTTCGTTCGGACTGAACTTGATTGCAGGCACTGCATTAATAGCCAACACGAGCCATCTGCTGAAACACGTGTGTTTTGAAAAGAACTGCAAGGCACAACAAACATGCTCAGCTGTAGGGACCGTGTCTGCTGATGTGAAACGAGGATTGGGCAATTCCCCTCACAAAAACATTAAATTACAGGTTAAAAGCAGTTTTATATCAAGCTGATGTGTTTCCATGGCACATCCAATGATCCAGGAGTTTTGAGGCAGTGGGGGAAGTATGTTAACTGCAGAGCTGTTTGACCAACCTTCCCTCAAGAGCCTGTTGGTAAGTCAGAGCTGCAGCAAGAACCAGCAGCAGCTCGTGGAACTGGGGGCTGACAGGCACAGTTACAGCTGGTTCCAAGCTGTACCAGGGGACTCCTCCCTTCCCCTTGAGTTCAACTCCCTGGTTTAGTGTCAGCTTCAGCACAGCAGCCCCTGTGCTCCTCCCCTAAAAGAAGCAACTCTAAGGTTTTTCAGGCCACTTTCTTTCACCTTGTCCTCCTTCAAATGCTTCCTGATTTTGCACTTAAGAGGCTGAGAAATGCAAATAGGAAGTCATTAAGGTTGAACAGATCAGGGACAAGCTGGAAAATCTCGTTCAGTTCTTTCCTGTGTAGTACATGCAATGCTTGACAAGGTCAGGTTCTCACTGTACCACTCAGGATAGCCAATTTTGCAGCATTAGAACATTTATGGCCAGAAATAGAAGGGTAATAGCAGAAGGAATAATAAAATCAGAAGACAGAGCTGTCTAGTCACCTGTGGTGGTATCTAGGCACAAAAGGCAGTTTATTCTGTCCCCTCCTGTTTGTTGGACCCTTTCTCTCATGTCTGTGACTATGCTCTGTTCCCAGTACCTCACCCCAATTGCCATGTGCTCCCAGGACACTGGGCTGTGCCCATTTCTGCTCCTGACAGGAATGAAGGACTACTAGAAGCTCTTTTCTTCTCATGAGGATCCCTTAAACGTAAAGCGCTTTTCATTTTGTGAGAGTAAGGCTACTGTTTGTTTTGCTCAAACATCCTGCTGCAGAGAGCTAGCCATAGGTGTGACTCACTATCTTCCCTGGGTTGGCCCAATGTCATGGCCCACAGTTCAGCCCCTGTGCCAGCAAGATCCCTGAGCCCAAACAGGAGGCCTGTCCCCCTGGGGCAGGGAGCAGTGCTGGAGAGCCTGGCATGGCCCAGCAGGCACACAGCCTGTGCCACGGCTCCCAGCACTCCTGCAGGGAGGTCCTTACCTCCAACAATCCCATTTACACAGTCTCTCCAGCACAGCTCCCCAGCCTGGCAACCCACAGAGAGGCCTTTCGCAGGTTTACACCCTCATCTAGCTGTTCTTGCCTCAGTTCTCTGAGGAAACTGAGAGCTAATCACAGCAATTAATAGCTAGAGTAAAAAGCTAGAAGAACTTCTGCCCATTATGCCCTGTCATATGACCAGCCAAGCCCCAGGAGCAGAGTGCCCTCCCCAAAAATCCCTCTCAGAGAAGCACTCAGAGGCAGCAGAGGTGCAGTGCTCAGCTGTGCCTCTCCAGGGCCAGGGGAAGCAGCTTGGAAAGAGAATCTGATACTGCAGACACTGTGCTGCCTAATCCCCAGCCTCCAGCTCTGTCCTATCAGGCTGTTTAGGTCACAGATATTTGCTTTCCTTGGTATTATCTCTGAACCTTACCTGAAAAGCAGCACAGCTACAGGAATTGCACTTTACCTGCCCTCAGTATATGGCAACACAACTTGCATTTCAGATAACCCGAGTGGATTTCTGGAGAGAAAAGCAAAAGACTTGCTTAGCAGTAACATTTCTCCAGCACTGAAGAGGCATGCCCAAAGCAGCTGGGTCTGGAAAGGCCAGCACAAAGAGTAGTGCAGCTGAAACAAATAATATTTGCTCAGCAAAACGTGAGTCCAGGATCTTGGCAGAAAGACCTTCTTTCCCTCAAACAATTGTCCATTTTTAAAAAAAAATTTAAATTAAGGTGAGCACCACTGAACACAGCTGATCAGACTGCCCCAGAACAGGAGCTCATGCTCCCATATTTCATGGCATTTTAGCAGCTCAGAAAACTTCTGGAGATAGTGTTTCTGAACTCTGAGTGGCTGTTTGCTAATGCCAGGAGGTGGATTTTCTTCTTGGTGTTGACTTAATAAAAGCATTGAGGCATCATGAGTTTTTCCAGGCTGAAGGATCCAGTTGCCTTTGTTTGCCTATGCAGGAGTTTTACGCAATAGCCCCAATAAGGCTGACGCTCACGGAAAGCAGCTGCGGCACAGGCAGCATTGCAGGAGTTCCCATGTGCAGCCTGGCTGACCTGGATGAGCACAGGAAAACAAGTCCTATGCCCTCTAACATCCAGCAAATTGAAGTGCTCAAATTGTATTATGGCTTTGTGCTCTTAATAACACCTGATAAGCAACACCCCAATGCTCAAATACCACAAACTGTAAAAAGACACACACAAATATGGAAGGAAGGTGGGGGGTTAGCCCATGCACCAAAACTGTTTTCCATCTGGTGTTGTAGTCATACTTAGCCCTGAGTCTGCCTAATATAGCTGAATATGTACTTCATTCAAGTTCTTACATTAAAGAAAAACAACCAAGAAGTCATACTTAGCCCTGAGTCTGCCTAACGTAGCTGAATAGGTCCTTCATTCAAGCTCTTACATTAAAGAAAAATGACCAAGAAAAAACCTGAAATACAGGAAATTCTGCTTATGCAGAAAGAAAACCTTTTCTGCTGGTAGGGTGGTGAAACACTGGAGTATGTTCCCCGGCAGGTTGTGGAGTCTCCATCCTTGGAGACACTCTGAACCCAACCAGATGTGGAGCTGAGTGACCCATGGGAGCTGACTCTGCTTTCATCACGAGTCAGGCAGCACAAGCTCCAGAGGTCCCTTCCCACCTGACCCATTCCACCCTTCTGTGTCCCTGCAGAACAGCCCTGTCCTGGCACACACCACAGGGCAGACAGACACTGCAGAGTGACTGTACATGACCCTCTGACACACATACCTGCTCTCCTATTATCTCGGCCTCTCTCTCCACATAGGGACACTTGGGAAGGTTCCCCAAGCCCCAAGAGCTAAAAATGTGATGGTGGATGAGTGCTAAGCCTGAGAGAGCCTCTGCCTTCCTCCAGGAGACCTCACACAATAACCAATTAGACAGGCTTAATATTTGGCAGCATTGTTGGTTCTTCCTTGAAGTCACGTTCTTTAATTTCACCTCTCCCCACTTGCTTTACCTTTTCCCTTCTGGCCAGTTTGCCCAGATTCAAGGACACAAGGACAGTGCAGCACCTCCATCTGCACAGCATGTCAATACATCTAATTCCTTCAGCACAAAGGGATTATTATTCCATTTTACTTTGATCAGTCTGGGAACACACCTGCCATTTGCCTGTGAGCTGTTCTTTGTACAAGGATTCTGTTTTTAGCAGCATCTCATGTGAGCTGGATCAAGGATTAGCTGTGGGCATTTCTGAGCACTCATGGTCACAGTTAACACCCTTGGGGTTTTTTCTGCTATCAGAAGGAAAAAAATTCCTTCCGGGGTACTTCAGCCTGAAACAGAATCATACGATTAGTTGGAATCAACAAAATACCACAATCTCCCATGAATAGTCATGATCTGCGAGCAGATAGACTCTTGCCAGAAGAGGCCAAGGGGAGGTTCTGCTGGAATCTTTTTGGAAGAGCTTTGTAAGCTGTGTATTTGGGCACAAGCAGGCCCTGTTCCTACAGCCTCACGGAGAGCACAAAAGAACACCTCTCTGTGCCCCCATGCCTGTGTGGATGGCTCCTCCATTGAGCCTTATCTACCGTCCCATAATGAAGCCTGCAGCGTGATCAAGGGAGGCAGCAACAGGCCTGGGCTTTCAAGACAAGCCTTTCTGCCTCCTCACACATTTTGTACACATTTATCTGTTTTACCCAGCCTCCAGTCCAGCTCAGCAGAGGAAAAACAAACTGAAAAAGGAAGGTGGCCTCAAGCATGCAGGAGAGCTCTGCAGCTTTGTGTTTCTCCTAGTGCCTCAGCCACTCACCATGTATTGACAGGAGTTACACTACCTGTCCGATAAGGTTTGCATCATTAGCCGAAGCAGGAACTCTGTGCAGACATCCCGAACTGTCCTTTGCCCCTGCCTCGCTGTCTTATCTGCTTCAGTTTGAGAAAGGACTCAAGAGCTGAATTGCTGAGGGGTTATAGCTCTAGGGTACATTCCTGACCAAAAATGCAATTACCTGGCAACTCGGTTCTGAGAGCTGTGAAATCAGCCGTGCAGAGGGAAGGTAAACGAAGATGCGATTTCTGCCGCAGCACTCACCCCTCAGGAGCCTGCTGAGAGCTGACAGTGTCAGTGTGTGCACAGAGAGAGCTCTGCCTGCAGTGGCTTTCAGCTGCTGCTCGCAAGCTGATCTTGTTCTCCTTGACACAAACCTACACCAGCTTCGGGAGTCCACGTCTTCACCCCTGCTGTGGGAGAAGAGCTGATTGCTGAGCTCGTTAAAACAGCAGTTTGTGTAAAATGAGTTAGTGCTGAGTGCTGCCCAAATGTTCCACTGCACTGATGGACAGGAGCTGCTAGAGTTCAGCGTGTACTGTGTGCACAGGCTGTGTACCTGCTCAGGGACCAGCACGGGTGGAAAACAACACGGCCACAGCCTGAGAGCCATCAACAAGAACAGCTTAGGCTTGGTAACTGCCTAGTCCTTTGTCCTTAAGGCAAATTAGCCCTCCTGCCTTCCTGCCCTCTCTACCAGCAGGTCTGCTCCACAGCCACCTCCTCACACAAAATACCTCAGTTTTAGGCATTATGCAGCAAAACGGGGCGCAAGAGCCTGACAACACCAAGCAAGGCAGTTCTAAGTACTGAAAACACCCAACAAAAAGTCAGCCCAAAACTTTATTTTGTAGAAAACCGTGAGAAGACAATTTCAGGTGGAACATTCGAAGCATCACACTGCCAACATACTCATTAAAGACAACTCCCGCTCTCCCAGGGTATAATCACGTCTCATACTGCACCCTTTGTTTGTTGCTTTCATCCTCACAGAGAGGCTGCACAGCTCCTCCTCGGCGATGCTATCAAAAAAGAAGTCCTCGTTGAAGATGGGATTTCTGCTCCTCTTTATAACAGTGCTCCTCTGCTTCTGTGTCTTCCCGGGCACTAGGGAGAAGCTGATGCAGCAGTTAATGTTCTTGGGCTCCACGGAGCGGTCATAGAGCCCCTCGGCGCTGATCAGACGGATCCGCAGCCTCTCGTTCTCGGAGCAGTACTCTGCTGAGAGCCTCAGCCTGCCCCCCCTGCCCAGCACCACCGTGCTCTCCCCCACCAGCCTCTCCCGGCTGCGGCTCAGGTCCAGAGGGAAGAGGGGGGAACAGGACGAGCTAAAGTTCCGTGTGGCCAGCAGCCCCTCCGAGGCTCTCCTGATGGCACTGGGGCTGTTATCAGTGGAGCTGCTCTCCTCTGTGGACAGAGAATTGTTCCTGGCCACACTGGATTTGTTCTTGGCTTTCAGCGCTCGGCACAGCAGTCCCTCCTGGCTCTGTGCTTTCATCAGGGAGCAGGGCCTGGGAGGTGACCTGCTGAGAAGTGGAGAACTGAAGGGAGAGGAATCGCTGGAGGAGGCAGTGTCACTGTCACAGGCACCTTGTCTCTGCAGAGAGGGAGGCTTGGGGGGCAGCCTCACGGAGGCGAAGCTGACAGCAATGGGATTTGACACACTCCCTTTGCCACTGAAGGTGTTGGCTCTGGCCCGAGACAGCACCAGGCCGGGCAGAGCACCGTGGGGGTCTCCGTGGAAGATAGACTCCTTTCTCCTGGTGTGGGGACTCTCCAGCAAGGTGCAGAACCCGTAGGAAGTGGGAGCTCTGGGAAAGTGTGGCAGGGAAAGTGCTGCTTGGGACTGTGGATCTGAGTTGGTGCACTCTTCCTCCAGGGCTACAATCTCCTCGGCACTTTCCACCTGAATGAGATGTGGCAAAGAAGAGGTGGAGCTAGAGTCAAAAGAAGCAGGAGCAGCATCCTCTGGACCGCGATCCTGGTGGAAAGCAGAGCCCTTGGCGGGGGCAGAGCTGGTCAGCCTCGGGGGGATGCAGAACTCGGGGATCCTGTCAGGGGTGAGCACGTTGGGAAAGGCAGCAGCTCCCAGCCGGGCTTTGTCGGGCAGGGTTTGGCCGTGTGGCAGCCCCAGGAAGAGCGAGCTCGGGAGGTTCCCATTTTCATGCGATGCTCTGAGCTTTTCCAGGAACCACATCACTGCAGCTGGGCAGAAGGTCCTCAGAGGGGACAAGCTCGAAGGACAAATCCACCTGCAGACACAGAGGCGAGAAAGCACATGAACATCCTTCCTGGCACAGCAGAGCCAAGCCAGGCACGGAGGATGCCACGCAAAGCAGGACGAGCTCGATCTGCTCAATCCTCGAGTTCCAAACAGCCTCTGCCCAGCGCGACCTTTGGCAAAGCCAAACGGGTTTCACCACTAGAACCGAATCAAACCACTAAGGAGAGAACGCAGGGTCGGGTTACGACCGGGGGCAAACGTCCCTCTCCGCTCATCCCCCGGTGCTGCTCACGGGGAATTGGACGTACCTTGCCAAGCGCGACACTCTCACCCTTCCAGCACCTCTGGCTCCCCGAGCCCGACCCGCAGCGATCGCAGCCAGCACCGAGCCCCGAGCAGCAGCTTTTCTAGCCGCCCGGGAGCCTCCCCCGGCACGGGGGGAGAGCGGGGAAAGGGAGGGGAAAGGAGGGAAGGGGAGGGAAGAGAAGGGAAAAGAGAAGGGGAGGGAAAGGAGAAGAGGAGGGGAAAGGAGGGAGGGGAGGGAAGAGGAGGGGAAAGAGGGGAAGGGAAAAGGAGGGAGGAGGGGAGAAAAGGAGGGGAAAGGAGGGAAGAGGATGGAAAGGGAGAGAAGAGGTGGGATGAGGCAGGAAGAGGATGGAAAAGGAGGGAAGAGGATGGAAGAAGTGGGAAGAGGTGGGAAGCAGCGGGAAGAGGTGGGGGCTGCCGCGCCTGC
>NW_008657813.1:3797-4169 GCF_000695815.1 Acanthisitta chloris | reverse complement strand
TAAAGGTTTAGCTGTTTCTTTTGTTGGCAGTGACTTGTCCTTACTTCTGTAATCCCATTTCTGCTATTGTGTTTAACCCCCACAGGTGTATAAAAAGAAAGCAGCTGGGAAGCTTGGTGATACCAGCCTCAAGATGACTGAGCAGGAGAGGGAATTTGCTGGGAAGACTGCTCAGTATGAGCAAGAATTGAAGCACCTGCAGGGTCTGCTGCAAGACAAAGAGGAAACTCTCGAGGAAGTGCTGCTCCAGAAGAGGTGAGTGAGGCTCAGCAGGAGCAATCCAAGCAGGCTGGACAGGTAGAGGGCTGAGGGGAGACACCCAGACACAGCCAGCAGTGCTCGCTTTCCATCAGAGCCTCGTGTGGGAGCGGT
>NW_008657813.1:3060-3691 GCF_000695815.1 Acanthisitta chloris | reverse complement strand
GTCTGCTGCTCTTTGTAAAACTGCTTCTTAGGGAGCAGATCAATCTGAGTGGGGTCTGTGATGGTTTGAGTAGGGTCTGGAAATCAAGATATGTGTTAAGTGTTCAGTAGCATCTCCTGCTAAAGGCTGGAACACTTTTCCCCTCCACACCGCTCAGCAGTTTTCAGAGTAGTAGGAAATTAAGGAATCTAACGAGTACACATAGATTTGTTTCCTTTTTTAACTTACCTTACAGTTTTATTAATAAGTGACTTAGATTGGCTGTGTGCAAGATAAAGAGAAGACAATATAATTTAACAGATTTATACAAGATTATGGCTGTCAGTGCTGAAATATCCCTAGAGTCCTCTAAAGGCATTTTTCCCTCTGGCAGTGGAAAGCACAAAGGAAGAGCTGTTTACAGCTGGAAAGAGACAAGAAGCAGCATTTCACAAGTCGTCACTGCCATTGTGAGAATAGATTTAAACAGATTTGAACAGACAATAGAAACCAGGGCATGGTACCATCCACCTTGTGGCAGCACAGTTCCGCAGCTACCAGACAGTTAGCTCAGTGCTAACAGTTAGTTCCACGCTGGTGGCAGGTCAGGAGCCTCTGCCCCTGGCAGGGTGCACAGCACCCAGGGGGACTG
>NW_008657813.1:0-2918 GCF_000695815.1 Acanthisitta chloris | reverse complement strand
AAAGTCAGGAGTTTCACTGCTCACCCACTGTGTCCGAGGCATGAGAACTTTTCTACTCGGTTTTCAAAGAGAAACACACGTAGATGTAATTGCTCTTGTGAGAAATAAAAGCTGTTAAAGCTTCTAAAGAGATGCAGGTCTTCCATTCCTAGGAGCTGCTCTGTGGAGCCTCAGTAATTACAGCCTGTGCTAGATAATACTGCAAGTTCATAGCAACCTTTTGCCTGAGCAGCTGACGAGAAAGTCTCAATTTGTGCTCCAGGCAGCTGATAGTGGCATCTTTATTATGCACAGAGTAATCCTTAGTCATCACCACCACATACCTTTCCTTAAATAACATACTGTGAATGTTTGAGGTATGAGCAGAGTGGAAAACGGAAACACCTCAAGTCCTTGTTTCACAGGACACTTACCTTCCTGAGGGTTCCAGGTCAGAGTTTATTTTGCAAGTCTTCTACAGAGAAACAGGACTTCGAGGCAGTTACAGGTGCTGTGCCTCAGATGTACCTCTGGCACTCTGGAAGTGCCTTAGACTGCCCTTGGGAGAGAGTCAGCAGCAGAAAAGCTTTGCAGCCTTGCACAGACAAGGGAGAGGAACTCTCACGTGTGAGGTGACCTCTCAAATTGTAGCCATGGTAAAAATCGGTGATCTTTGTGATAAGGATCCTTTAAATTAACTCTTACAGGATAGGTGAGAATTAGTTCTTGAGGCAGTAGCCCAAGTAAGAGTCTTAGAGATTAATGCTGAGTAAATTGAGTTCAGTTCTCTTTTGTAGAGAAGAATCTGCTTTCAGTACCTGTCTCCGTTGACTTTTTCATCCTCAAACATCAGTACAGCATGGGCATTTTGCTTACTCTCCACAAGAGAAAACCTCACATTTTGGCTAGGTGAGGAGTTGAATGCAATTTTTATTTTTAGTCATTTAAGCACAGCTTACATTAATAAAAATAACCTCAATGCCTTTTGTCTAAAGACATCTGGAGACAGCACATGGAAACTGAGCATGTATCTCCTTTTAACATGGCAAAGACTTGTATTCCAAGAGGTGAACCAGCTGTAGTGGCAGGAAATTTTGGTGTTGAGAAAAAAGACCATACCATCAGCAGCTGTAGTAACCAAGCTGCTCTGTAACCCGCGTTCCTGAGGGAGGGGAGGTTGTGCTGGGCCGGAATGGACACGTTCCCCTCCCCAACCCACTCTGCTGAAGGTGTCGTCAGGTTTCCATCAGGTCAGGTGCACTGCTGCACTGCACTTCCTTGGCAGCAGCTGCTTCCACTGCTCATGCCAAGCACAGCCAGTGAGCACTGTGTAGTAACCAAGCTGCTCTGTAACCCGCGTTCCTGAGGGAGGGGAGGTTGTGCTGGGCCGGAATGGACACGTTCCCCTCCCCAACCCACTCTGCTGAAGGTGTCGTCAGGTTTCCATCAGGTCAGGTGCACTGCTGCACTGCACTTCCTTGGCAGCAGCTGCTTCCACTGCTCATGCCAAGCACAGCCAGTGAGCACTGAGGCTGTGCATCTCGCAGCTATTTGAAGGTTAGTCCTCCAGGAGGAGATCAGATACACCACTTTGGTTTTTGTCTTCCATCTGCACTTCCAGGCCCAAGGTGAAATGCCAGGTGGGGCAGTGCTGTGTCTGGGCCACTTCACACCACCTCACTCTGCTTGCAGTCACAGAGGGCTCTGTAGGATGTACTGATTCTAATTTTCTAGTGGACACCCTTTGCCAGTAATGTAGCCTGACAGCATTTAATCCCAACATGTTCATGTTCTGCATTGACTCCTTTCTGGTTCTGAGAGCCTGGGACTGGGGAGAAGGTTAGCTCTGTCCCGTGCTCAGGGGGTGAGTGCCCCTGAGCAGTCTTGAACAAGAAGCTGTGTAGGATGGAAGAGCTTCTCTTGAAGCTTTACTCTTTTCTGTGGGAATGAAACCAGAAAATCAAAGCAAGGCAAAATGCAGGGACTAAAAAAAGACAGCGTTGGTTTTGTTTTTAGTGCTGACATTGCTTTGCAATCTCAGTCTTGGACAAAAACATCTCAAGCACAGTCTCTGGCTCAACCATCATAACCTGTGGCAAATATAAACCCAGAGAAATGTTTCACCTTGTCAGAGTCCGATTTTACTCACAGATTTACATCATCACTGCAGAGGGAATTCCTGTTGCTCGAGCCTGCATGCTTAATAGGCTAAGAAACACACCAGGAAAACAACTGTCAAATCTTGCTCGGGATAGTTTAGGCGATGCTTGGGCCCAACAACTGGTCCTGTTTCCAGCCCTGCACTACCTGGTCACGAGGCATTAGCTTAACGAGGTCACAGAAATCAGGGCCCAACACCAGAAGATCGTTTAGCTTCTAGCAGTTCGTTGTGCTTAGAGGGGTCAGTCAGGGCTCGACGGTCGAATGTCACACGGCAAAGGAGTGTAAAACCACACTGCTAGAAACAGCAGAGTGATGAACACGGGTAAGGGGGTTCTGCACTTCCTTTCAGCATGACTAGGTGCGAGGACAGGAGGTACCTTATTCCAGGGTTGTGATTAGCAGTGCTTTTTTTACCCTGGCTCCCCAGCTGGAATGGAGAAATGCATTTCTCACTAAAGCAGGGTTTTGAAGGTTACAGAAAGGGGAATCGTGTCAGCCGCGGCGCAGGGAGCACGAGCTGCACGCTCAGCTGCCTCGGGTTAACGAGAAACAAAGGAGCATTGCGGCTCCTCCTCGCCGCCTTTGCAGCATAAACCCGGCGACGCTCGTTCTGGGGCTCAGCTGCCATCTGTGCCCATGGCTTTAACCCACCCGTGACAGCAGTGACCTTTCCCGGGCGTTTCCGGATGAGCCGCTGCGTCCCACAGCGATCGCCGACAGACTCGAGTTCCCTCGCCGCGCGCCGCGCCGCTCGGCGCCCACAGAGGCGGCAGAGA
>NW_008657812.1:54248-61140 GCF_000695815.1 Acanthisitta chloris | reverse complement strand
TACTATGAAACTACTACTGGTGACCCAAGGATGCAGCTTTGGGCAGCTCAGGCACCAAGTTTCCATGCTGTGAGCTCTCTGATGAATTTGCCTTCCTGAATGCTGCATCCCCAGCATATTTGCTTTCTGTATGCCAACGCTGAGGACATCTAGACTTAAGTGGTCAGCCTGCTCTGGTGGCCCTCACCCACAGTGTGAGAGAATGAGGAGATAGTTATTGCCCAGAGAAGACATTAATTTCATTACAATTAAGTCCTGAGATTTTCCCCCTTTTTGATCCCCAAGCGAGGTAGGCACTTGGTTTGTTTGTGAAGCTGCACGTTGTAGCTAAGGGCCTTTCCCTAAAGAAAAATAGTTACTGCCTTGGACAATGGATTATTTAGAATCACTTCATATATCAGCAAAGTGCAGCTTTCTCTGCAAGGAAATGCAGCAGCAATTTAACAGCAGTGGCCAGGGATGAAGACAACTGCACCAGAGGAAACTGCAAAGAAAACTCAATGTACATATGCACATACAATAGATTTTGGCTGAGGTATAACTGTCAGTTGTTAGAAAAGCACCATTAAAGCTTTTCTGCCTAAATGTCCTTTAGTTGTGGATCTGAGAGAAGCATCTTCTGCAGAGAAGGAGAGATGGTGAATCTATTTGAAGCAACAAATTTGCAAAGAGAGTATTCTGAAGGGATTTATTTCAAGATCTTACCACTGTTCTGGGCTCTGAAGATCTATTTTTATGCCTTTGTTTTCCTTTGAAAGGGAACACATTATTCCAACTGCCCTATGACTAGCAAAGATGATTATGAGAAAGAAAAGAGATGTGCATTTCCTTCTCCTTTTAGCTGAGGAGTTTGCATGTTATAATAATAGATGGAAATATCACAGCCTTTAACAGAGCAGAAAGTCCAACATCTGTGGGGTGTGGGGGCATCTACCCCCATCACTGTGCCTTGGGCGGAGGATGTAAGAGATCAACAGGAACACTTGAGAAAGGGCTTGAGGAGAGATTTGAAACAAGCTGGACCAGAACCCTATTCCTGCTTCATCATGACAGGCCTTTTTTTTTTGAAGATCTGGGCCACAGTGTGGATTCCTACGACTGCTCAGAGCATGTTGTGCTGAGCTTGAGGGATGCCAATGCTGTAGTTTGGATGGTGCTGCCCAGGGGAGAGACACATTTAACACACAACTTTAAATCAGTCAATTGATGGGGTATATATGTGTTATTTCTACAGTCCAGTGGTATATTACAAGTTCATACATTCACAGGTTGTTAAGGGGTTGGAGTGGACTTAGAGGGTATCTAGTCCCAACCCCTGCCCTGGGCAGGGACACCTCCCACCAGAGCAGGTTGCTCAAGGCTTTAGCCAACCTGGCTGTGAACACTGCCAGGGCTGGGGCAGCCACAGCCTCCCTGGGCAACCTGGGACAGTGTCTCACCACCCTCACAGGGAAAACTTCTGCCTAATATTTCATCTAAACTTTCCCTCCTTAAGGCAATTTTACTTTAACATCTCATATTTTTGGCTCTGTGGCCAATAGGAACTCAGTGATGAACTGAATTATAGTACTATGCAGTGCAATGTCCCAGTACAAACCAACACTTTACGCTGTCAGGACCTGCTTGCTGCCCACCCATTCCCAAGGAGCAGCTCACACCAGCTTGGCAGAGACTTACACAGCAGTGATGTGAATTATTTTTCTTCTCCTCCTACAGCAAGAGAACAAACCCATGAATTTACCTCAGAAAAGGAATGAGCAGCAGGTTAATCACAGTCCCAAGGGAGCTATGAAAGGGAGAGCAAATACTTATCTTTGCTGTCTTCCAACACAGTAACAAGTTAAAAACAATCAGTGAAATACTGAGTGTTGAACTCAACAGGAGACTGTCCTCTCCCAGGTTAGAGCAGCTCCGTGGGAGTCTCAAGCTCAGGATGTCCTAGACTTTGAAATTAGGAAACAAGACAAGACTTTATACTTTAATGAAGGATGAATTCAGCACTGAAGAGATTTTCCTTCAAAGCTTATTAAATCTTGTTTACAAGATGCAAACAGACCTCAGCTAGTAAACTGGAGGGTTGAGGAGTTCATGAATTTGGTTTAGACTTTCCTCTTTTGCATAAGAAAGAGATGAATCTGAAGAAGCCTCAGGAGTTCCCAGCTTGGGCCAAATCCATTTGTGGCAAAACCAAGCAAGAGATAGATCATAGAGTCATAGAATCATCAAGGTTGGAGGAGACCTCCAAGATCATCAAGTCCAACCACCAGAGATTAGGCAAACACATGGGAAACTGCTGAGCAGAATCAAGACTGAACCAGAGTGCAGAGCCACAGTTCTGTGGCTGTTTGGTGTCACCACAAGACCTCTTTAAAGCTGATTAGATTTCTTTCCTGGGGAGTAAATCAGTCTAATACAGTATCTAAATGAAGAATTGAGAATATCTCAATGAAGAATTGATAGCCAGCAGTGCATTTCATTGTGAGCTTGTCACTCACAGATGCAAGCACAGAAAAAAGGTTACTCTTGGGGAAGAAACAATATTCTCACCCAATATGCTGTTCGAATTAATCAAACCTACACAGACTTCCAGTGCATCAGCAACTGGTCCTGTTAGAAAAAGCAAAGGGGGGTTGATGGTGTGTTTCAAGCTTTTCTACATTAAACATTTTGATTTTCACAAGTGGTTCAAAAAACACTCTTACATTTGACAGTGTCAGAGAGAAAGCACTGTGCCTGCTCCAGTCTGACCTGTCTGCTGGCAGTAAGGCAAGTGAAGGAGAGATCCTGTTTTTCTCCATCTGAGACACTCCAGGTTTGGGCCACAGAGTTAAACTATCACAATCTCCCCAGAAATACAGATAAAAGAGTGGCTGGGGAGGGTTTGCAGCAGAGTATAACACTAGAAGCAAGAATTGCAGTGGATTGGATGGGCAGGAACCTTAAATGCATTTTGGTCCACCCCACTAGCCCAGGCTGCTCCCAGCCCCATCCAACCAGTCCTTGCCCTTACCCTTTCAGTGATCACAGCACCACTAAGGGCACAGCTGGACAGAGGAGTGCTTGGAGGCTTCCAGAGGATGGGTGGATGGAGTTTTTTGTACAGAAACACATTTAAAAGAGTGGAATTATCAAGTCTACCTCACATTTCCCCACAGCCTTGCTTGTGTCTCACACAGGAACTCTGCAGCTAGAGAATATCATGTTCCTCCAAAACCATCCCCAGGCAACAGCCCATACCAACTCCACACTCAACAAGACTGAGCATGGCAGAATAATGGTGTTTAATCCCATTTTCTCTTTGTAGGACAGACAGAATCACATGTTCTAACAGGGCAGAGGAGAGCCAAGCCAGGCATTGCTGTAGGTCAGGGAAAGGTGCATCAGAAGGCAGAGAGAGAAGTTGTTCTGTGCAACCATCATGTAATATCTTGGTCCTGAGAAGGTGTAATCCATCCCTTCCATGCTCAGCCACCTCTGCAGGTAAGTCCTGATGCTTTCCAGGGCATGGAGATTGACAGGAAGCCTCACGACACACCAATTCCTTTTGCAAAGGGCTGGAACTCACCCTTGCCTTTCAAACAGGTTACTTTGAAAGTAGCAAACTCTGAAAACAGAGAAGCACAACTTACAGAATTCATATCTTCCAGTTCTGCAGGTTGGGTTGGGTCTTCAAAATGAACCTGCTGGTGGTTTTCCTCCACTCCTCTCCTGCTAGTTCACAGCAGAAACTAGAGCTTAATGCAAACCAGGATTTGGATGATGAAAGAAATCCACCTACATGAAATCCAGGAAGGCAAGTGTATTCCCAGAAGAGCAAGGAGCCTTCTCAGGGAAAAGAGGAAGTGGGGGCTGATTTAATAAGGTGCATAAATGCAGAGCAGAAAGGAGCCAGGGCAGAATATCACAGCAAAAGGAGCAGCAAAGCAGCTCTGGAGACTCTGAGACCACCTTCACTCCTGGGGAAGGACAGCAGCCCCAGACACCCTTTGGTCACACATCTGAGTGCCACGGCACTTGTGCCATGCTCTGTCATCCACCAGCCCTCACCGTGCTCAGACGAGGCAGGAAAAGCAGCTGGCTCAAGGGACCTGCTGTGTCTTTGGGCACACAGGTGTCTGATTGAATGCTACAGTGGCAGTGTTCAGCCTGGCTCAACACAGGAACAGATTCAGGGAATAAAAGGCCTAGAAAATGCTCATAAAGGTAAACTAAAAAGGATTATTGCTCAAAACCAGAGATGATTCAATTGTAAGTATTTTTGTCTAAATCAAGGAATGTGTGGGTGTCACAGCATTAGGAAAATGAAGGAGTTCTGCTGATTAATAGTCACAAAACAGAACAGTCCAGGAAGGCCGAGGTGGGAATTCTAAAGGATGCAAAAGGAACCCAGAGGCTTTGTCTCCATATCTTGTCCCTAGTGAGTTTGAGCACAATCAACAAGGGAGGAACCTGAAGACTTGAAAGGAGTCTTGACATTTCCATTAATAGAGAGTACTTAGAGGTATCAATTACGACAGCAGCACTCTGGAAGGGGTTTTCATCTCTGTTCATCAGGCCTGAACTAAATGTTAATCACTAAAGATAGGGAAGATACAACGTGTGGTCGAGTCTCTCCATACCTGCTTGCAGTAAATTCTCATCCTTTACCCTGAAGCAGCAGCTACTATTGGGTTTAAATCACAACAGAAAGCTAAGAAAGAAGGGTCTGATCCAGCCTGGGAATTCCTGTGTTCCTTCATTGGTAATATTAATTTATGAGCCACTTTTTAAAGCTGCATTCTTACCTCAGGACTGATCCTTTAGACACAACTATGAACCAATTTGTAAGCAACACTCTGTGAGAAAATCAGCCCTTCAGATTTGCTTAGCTGCATTATACTCTGTCTTCCATCAAAACCCCACTTGATTTCAGGATTGCATTATTTGATTTTAAGCAAAGGGCAATCTAACAAGCCTGAGATAGACACCAGGCCTGGTGGAGGAGAGAGGTGACTGATCTGCTCTGCAGAGCCTCCCTGAGCACTGTTTATTTGCTGCCCACACCCAAGCAGTTCTGTACTCCATCACCACAGCAGCTTATTGACAGCCAGGTGTCTTCACAGGCACCCTCAGAGCTCTGCCCAGGACTGCAAATGAGGGGACAATGCCAGGAGACATCCTGAGTGGGAAACAGTGTATAAAGTAGCCACTGCAAAGTGAGAATACATCCAAGGGGGTAATCAGAATTATCTCAGCACTTACAGGGGAGCAGACAAGTCCAGGACATGCTATGAGTTCCCTAAAATGCCAAGAAATCACAGTATTATTCTTCTGTTGTATAAATCACATTCAGATCATGCAGAGCTTCTCCAGAGATCAGTGCAAGGGCTAGTCATGATGTGACATCTGTCCCATCACATACCGAGCACATCACCCACAGAGAGCAACAGAGAGAGGTGGTGGCTGGGGAAGGATTCAAGCACAGCATTTCCTGACCTTTCCTCCACACATCTGCTACCAGGAGATGAAGGAGAAAGTGCTGAGCAGACCCATAAAAAGAGAATCAAGAAAGATCTGTCTGCAGGTTTTGCTTCTTTTGAACAAAGACAGCTGCAGATGTTTCCATTCCTAAAAGCACAAGAACTAAAATCTGGAGAAACATTTTTTGCTGGTGACACAACTGAAGCCATTTCAGCTGCAGAACTAAATTAGGAACAAGCCAAACAAATCCCATAGCCCAAGTTTTCAAATCAAGTCTCCCCGTATTCTAGCAAATCCCAGTTGGCTAAAGCCTTGAGCAACCTGCTCTGCTGGAATGTGTCCCTGCCCAGGGCAGGGGGTTGGGGCTGGATGATCTCTGGACTCCATTCCAACCCCTTAACATGCTATGATACTATGAATGAAGAACATGAGTGAGGCTCCAGGTCCCACCAATATCACACAGCTATCACATTTTTGACCTACTACTGCCAGCTGCCTCCAAATGAGTTTTGCATGGCCAGTAAGAACATCTAGGCCTATATTACACATATTGAGGAGAGATTAAGCAAGCAGGAGGGACTGGCTGTGTGTTAGCAGAAAGGTGGTACATTAGTTACAATGTCTGAACCAAAATCCACTGCTAATTGAGCTCAGACTTGCTTCCCAGTACAAGTCTTCAACTGAATGAAAATGGCAGAGTTGTAAATGCTCTGCACTGGATCTTGGAGGAGGATACAACCCAGTCTGTCCATAAAGCCTGATTTTAACTCAGAACAAGGGGCAGGAAGGGCTGATCCTGTACCAGCTGCAGTTCTGCACACACTGAAAGTCTCACCACTTGGCCAGAACAGCCTCCTGCTTGGGAAAATCCACACCTCAGCATTTCCTATGCTGGTCCATGGAGGAGATCAACCACAGGACCCTTTGACTGCTTGCAGGGCATGACAGAGACAAATTCCCTGTGCTCCTGCTGCAGCACAGGCAGCTCTGAGCAGTCAGGCTGGGCACAGCCTGGGCACCACTCTGGCCAGCACACACTGCTCTGTTATTTGTAGTGCTTAAGCAACTGAAGAATAGACATCTGGCAGCACCTTCTGATGATGTGCAACAGATTTGCCTCAGTTTCACACCTGAATACTATCAGGAAATATTCTGCCTTCCTTTATTTAGACCTATACTCCAGCTGTCCCTGCCCTTTGAGGATAGCACTAAGTAGGTCTCTTTAGTCCATGCACCATGTCCACACAAGGACAGTCTCCCCATCCATCCTTAGTATTTCCTCCCTCAAACACATTTTTGTCTTCTTATCCAAGTCCTTCCCATCTCCTCTGAGATTCTTATGCAGGACAATCCCCCATCTCGCGAAAGCACCTCTGCATCCTGAGGCTCCTTCCTCCTCCCTGTGCAGCAGTAGCAGAGCCAGAACGCGGGA
>NW_008657812.1:38906-54203 GCF_000695815.1 Acanthisitta chloris | reverse complement strand
CCCCTGTGCTTCAAAGGAGTTGCTTCTGCTGATCTTTCACTCCCCTGAATTCAGTTTTGCAGCTTATTAGTGAAGTTAGTGAGATACATTTGAGGCTTTCTGAAACTTTGTGGGAGGAAAGAGAGAGATGATAAAAGCTAGTCTCATGATTTTCCGATTCAACACTGAAACCAGTGCAGTGGATGGATGTAGAACTCAAGCCACTCTGGGGATCAGCTCTTCATCTCACTCTGCTGCACCTTCCTCTCCAAATTGACCGAGTAAGCCACTCTGGGGATCAGCTCTTCATCGCACTCGGCTGCACCTTCCTCTCCAAATTGACCCAGCGTTGAAGCCTGACACCCTGAGTGCCCTTTGGCTGGCAAACACCAAATCCCATTGACTCCTCTTGCCTCACTATTATTTCTGTATTAGTTGACATGACAATTAAGGGGGCACAAACCTTCTCAGACTCAGCTGATGGTAGGAGATGTAAAGGGAGAAAACTTCCCTGAACCTTTCTGAGGCAGAATCTGTTCCTTAGACATCACAAGGCTTTATAAAATCCTTTGTCTCTCCTGCTTAAAGTTTCTAGGGTCAGTGACATGTAGAAAATAAGGTCAGCAGCCACATATGCCAAGTCCCTGCCACTTGCCTCCAGACATTTCCCATCTTTATCCCAAGAGGAGACATTTAAGGCAAGCTTTCAACTAGCCTGTTTGAATAAAACTCGATGATCTTCCTTGCTTTCATCACTGCTCACTTTGTTCCTTGCAGGAGGGTGAGCTGAGCACCTTGATGCTTACAGATCAAGAGGCAGCATCTGGGCACAGCACACTACATTGCCACATGAGCTAATTGAGAAGACAAATATATATATATATGTATATATATACACACGTATATATATGAGGACCCAGGCAAGAGAAAGTATCCCACATAGCATCTGCCACCCCTCAGTGTCCAGAAAGCATAAATCAAGTTAAGACATACAAAAAAGAGCAATATTTACAAATATCAAATCAAAATGCCACCAAGGAAACTAGAAAACCCATTGGAGGGAAGAGAAAATGAAAGAAAAAGCTGGAATTCATGCTTAATCACATATCCAAGGGATGGGATGTGAAAAGGGAAGATGAGGGATGTCTCTCCTGCCATGACTGCAGGGAGAGGACTGGAGGGAATGGCCTTGAGCTGAGATAGAGCAGAGTCAGATTAGATGTTAAGAAAAGTTTTTTCCCTGTCAGGGTGTTCAGGCACTGGAATATGGAATTGCCCAGGGAGGTGGTGCAGTCACCATCCCTGGAGGTGTTTAAGAGGTGTCTAGAGCTGGTGCTCGAGGATGTGGTTTAGGGGTTATGGGTTACAGAAGTGACAGGTTAAGGGTTGGATTTGATGATCTTAGAGGTCACTTCCAACCTTGATGGTACTATGATTCTAATAACAAATTCTATACAGATGAACAGGCACAATGACACTCCTACAATGGTTGTATTCACCATAAATCCTTTGGAATACATCCTGTAGACACAGGTGTATTTTGGTCTGCAGCAAGCAGCACTGCTGGGCAATATTTGCCAGCTAGAGAGTCAATTTAAAGCTTTCAGTGAAACAAGCCCAGAAATAGAACTCAACTGTTCTTGCTCCAGCCCAGGATGGAAGGTCAGATCCTGATCTGTGTGTCTCAGGAGCTTAGAAAGCCATGAAGAGCAAGCACTGCACACGGCAAGTCTATGGGTGCTCCTGCCACACTGAGCAGCTCAGCCTGGCAGCTTCTCCCTCCCCTCCTGTGCTGCAACAAACAACCTGGCGTGCCGACTCAGCCTGCCAGAGCCAAAAATATCCCGGGAACAGAAAGAACAGGATCAGGAGAAATAGGGCCCTGCAAGAGGAGTAGTGCTGGGAATAAGAGGAGTCACAGGGCAGCAAAGCTCCCAAGATACGAAGGCAGCAGCTGTCGAGGGGTGAACACAGAGAGGCACCACGGATCTCAGCACAGGCAGAGGAGGCTGCAGGCAGAGTTTGGCTGCCTGGGGCATCTCTAGCTGCAGCCAAGCAGTGCTGTGCTCAGAAAATCCCTGGGTCTTCTGTTCCATCCATTCCCTTCCATTTATGGAGGGCAGTATAGAAACCCACGAACAACCCATGTCTGTATCAAAGATCACTGGATGGTTTGGGTTGAAGGGACCTTAAAGCTCATCTTGTTCCACCCTGTGCCATGGGCAAGGACACCTTCCACTAACTAGCCCAGGGTGCTCTGAGCCGCATCCAACCTGGCCTGGAACACTTCCAGGGTGTGGGGTAATGACAGCTGCTCTGGGCAACCTGTGCCAATGTCTCATCATCCTTACATTCCTTCCTAATATCCAATCTAAACCAACTCTTTTTCAGCTTAACACCATTCCCCCTTGTCCTGTCCCTCCAGGCCCTTGTCCAAAGTCCATCTCCAGCTCTCTTGGAGCCCCTTTAGGCACTAGAAAGGGCTCTAAGGTCTCCCCAGAGATTTCTCTTGTCTAGACTGAACACACCCAGCTCTCTCTGTCCCCAACAGCAGTGGTTGCTGCTGTGGGCACTTGGGTCACAGCAGTAGTGGAGTCAGAAGCAAACTCCTCCAGGCTGGGAAGTAACACCATGAACACTACACGAGGACAATCTTTACTGATTTTGGCATATAGGCACGAGTTTGAGTCTGTCCATAAGGTGCAGTACAGACAATTGTTACACAGCCTTTATAGCCCACAGGAGCACAAATACAGTGACTATTAGTGAGCCAGGGTTCTTCCCCCAGAGGTGTTTGGGCACTGAACAGCTCCCCAGGGCAGTGGGCACAGCCCCAAGGCTGACAGAGCTCCAGGAGTGTTTGGCCAATGCTCTCAGGCACAGGGTGCAGTGTTGGGGTGTCCTGGGCAGGGACAGGAGTTGGACTGATGATCCTTATGGGTCTCTTCAGCTCAAGACATTCTATGACTATGGTTCTATGCCAACACACTCCCACATATCAGCCATTCACAGCACTTCTACATGAGTGGCCCCTGAGTTCTCCCTTCATGCCTGAGTCCCTGCAGCTCCAGAATCCACCTGCAAACCCTTCCCAGCACATCCAGCTCTATTTTGCTCCTCACAGACTCCAGTGTCCCAGCAGGAGGCCAGTGCTGAATGAGCAACTCCCCTTCTGTTTGAATCTTCTGATGAGTAAGATGCTTGCCTGCAGCTGCCAGTCAGTAAGTACATCAGGCTCTTCATTAGGTTTTAAAATATGAAGTAAAGGAATTGACTGAAATGTCAGACACAGCCTCTTGTCCTGCCTGTTGGAAAAAAGGAATTTTAAAATAATAATAAGCAATAATAAAGCCCTGTCATCTCTGCAGTTCTCTCCCTTATGTGCAGCTGAATGTGAGAAGAATTTACAGACAAAAAACTAGCCAGGGACAATAAAGCCTTAGCAGTGGTCTTTGGCAAAGGCTTTATCACAAAGGAACCTGCCAATACCTTTGGGCAACTCCTTATCAGAGGGGCAGAGTGCAGAGAGACCCCACTGCATCCCTGGGGCAGCACAGATGAGGCCTCGGAGATATTACTCAAGTCCCACAAGCTGCTCTCCCTCCATGGGCCAGCTCTGACCATGCTCCCAACACACAGGTAACTTCAGAGCAAGAGGAAGTGCTTGCATCAGGATGAGATTAAACTGATGAAATTCCCAGGACTGAAGATAAGGCAGCATAACATTTACAAACAACCACATTAATTATCAACCACTGGGACAGTCCATCAAATTCACCAGCTTTCTATTTCAACATTTGTACCAATATAGGATGGCAGAAAACCATTTCTTTGCTTTTATTCCAGTTTAATAAGATGAAAGTCCAGCAAGAAGACCTCAGGGCCTGATCCTGTGCTGCTGCTCAAGAGGAGCACAGGGTGTTTGCAGTTCAGCTGCAAACCATCTGTGCTCTGGTCATTTATTCATTCAGACTCTCCTTGATTAGCCTTGAAAGGAATCAAGGTATTGGAGGTGCTAGGAGCAGATCTGAGATCCCACAAGCAGTTCAAGGACTGGGAATTGAGCACATTAATGTCGAATTCAAACCCCTAAATAGCCTCAAATCGTTCAAATTACCAGAATGTTTAGATCAAACATCAAAACAGACAGTGGAGACAATTTCACTTCTTTTCTGCTTCATTTCAAAGCTTTGGTTTTTTCAGACTGATAGCATTTGACCCTTTGAAATTCCAGCTCTGTGCAGTGCAGCAGCAAGCCATGCCAATTAAAAGATGAATAAAAAGGGTTCTGTCATTCTTCTAAAGGTATCAGAGTGGCAGATTTCTAAGGACAAGATGATTTGAAGCAAAAATATTCTCAAAACAGCAATGTGGTGAAGCTTCAGCAGAACAGCCTTTGGCTACAGAAGCATCAGAGCTCCGGCCAGCCCTGCCTTGGGCAGTTTGCTTTGGTAGATTAATTCAACTCCAGCCCAAAGATCTGCAAGGGCAAGGATCTGCCTAATAGATGAGTTTCTCTTTTGAGCTGAATGTCAGAATTTCTTGACTTGAGGTGGATATTGACAAGCACAAACCTCAGATTCATTCAGCTGAACAAGAAAAGACTGAAAATAGTGAAGAGAGGTAAACACTATTAGAATCACAGAATCATAGAATCATCAAGGCTGAAGGAGTCATCTAAGATCATCAAGTCCAACCATTAACCTGTCACTGTTGTCACCCCTAAACCACATCCTCCAAATCCAGACACCTCTTAAACACCTCCAGGGATGGTGACTCCACCACCTCCCTGGGCAGTTCCCTATTCCAGTGCCTGAACAGCCTAAGAGGGAAAACATTTCCCTAACATCTCCTCTGACTCTGCCCTGTCTCAGCTCAAGGCCATTCCCTCTAGTCCTCTCCCTGCAGCCATGGCAGGACAGACATCCCCCACCTCTCTCCAACCCTGTCAGGGAGTTGGAAAGAGCCATGAGGTCACCCCTGAGCCTCTTCTCCAGGCTAACCAACCCCAACTCCCTCAGCCCTTCCCCATGTGCTCTGGCCCTTTCCTGCCCTCGCTGCCCTTGGCTGGACTCGCTCCAGTGCCTCAATGGCCTTTTTGCAGTGAGTGCCCAAAGCTGAGCACAGCACTGAGCTGTGACCTCCCCAGTGCCCAGTCCAGGGGGATGAGCACTGCCCTGGTCCTGCTGCCACACTCTGCTTGAGCCAGGCCAAGATGCCCTTGGCCTTCTTGGCCACCTGTGCACACTGTTGGCTCACACTGAGCTGTGCCACCAGCACTGCCAAATCCCTTTGTGACCGACACCTCTCCAGCCACTGCTCCCCCAGCCTGGAGCTGCATGGGATTGTTGTGCCCCAAGGGCAGGACCAGCACTGAGCCTGACTGACCCTCATGTAGTTGGCCTCAGCCCAGTGATGAGTCAGTCCTGGTCTCTCTGTAGAGCTTTCCTACCCTCTTAGTCAGTGCTTTGTTGAAGTGATACCTTTCACAGGAATTCCCTGGGTCTTCTGCCTTCAGTGAGAGGAATCAGCCTTTGGTTTAACTGTTTTAGCAAGAAGACAACCAGGTAAACCAGCAGAACAAGACAGTATTGCTAGCAGTTACAGCTGCCTGCACAGAGCCCAGAGAAGCCTGAAAATGGGTAAGATTTGGATATACATTACAAAAGTGCAGATAAAAAGGAAGGCAATGAGTGAAAACAAAGGGGTAAATACAGCTTAAAAATTGCTGAGCTTTGCAGCACCTCACCTGAAGCTGAAAGAAAAGCAGCATTACTTGCTACTAGAGTAATTTCAAAGCAGGAACACAGCCAGTGCAAGGAAACATCTATTTCATTGGGGTTATCTAGCACTGGTTGGGCATTATCAAAGGGGGAAACATTTTCTTCCCCAATTGTGTACATGTCCCATGATATATATTCTTTCCATCGTTTTTATGAGCTTCTCTAGCACATCATCCACTGTAATAACAGCCTGGTAATTGTGTTGGCTGCATGTCCTGACACTTAATTATAATCCTGTCATTGTCATTTCCCAGCTTGTCTAACAGAATAACCTTGCCACGTGTCTGGCATGCAGCTGGGGGGGAGACAAGGGATGACGAAAGAAAAATAAACAGACATATCAATATGTGACAGTTACTTGATGGCTTTGTGACAAAGTCCTTCAGTTACAACTCTGCACAGTGTCCACCTGGAGATTTCTCACATGAGTTTTTGTGTACAAGAAGGACCTCATGAACCCCAAAAGCTTTTAAGATCAATCTTCTTCCTTTCCTTCTGGACCAGCATAAGTCAAGCTCCATCCAAACTCTGCCAAACTTCAATGTCCTCACATCAATGTGTGTGTACTGCCCCAGCCCTGAAAGAACTGCCTGAAAACAGAGGGTGGAAAATCCAGAAGGGAAAGTATGGCTGGAGAATGAAGTGACATCTCAGATAAGATTGAAACTGAGGTAGTAATGAGTTAATCCTTAATCCTCTGCATTGTCTAGCTGAAGTTTGTTTTCTATCTCTCCATTCTTGCTCCTGCTGGCTAACACAGCTGATGGGGCTGACACCCTCCTCCAGAGCATCCTTACACCCCAGCTCCCACCCAAAATCCAACTGAGAAAATCTGGCAAATCTGTCATATCTCATCTACCACCTCCAGGATACTCAGTGTGTTCCAAAACCAGATCAGTCCCTCAAAGCAGTGTCTCTCAATCAAAGCATCTATCATGCAGCACTAAATTCACTTTGGTTACCAGCCTGTCTCTTCTGGCACTGGTGTTTCAAGGGGGTTTGCTCTGGGATGACTTAGACAAGCAAGTTACAAGCAATGGTGCACAGACTATGCTGCTACAACCATTCACACGTGGGCTCTTACAGCAGCTCAGATCATTCATGCTAACTCATTTGTGCTTTTTATGTCATTTCCACAGACCAAGGGTGTGCTCTCTACACAGACAAATGCAAGTTTTACATGGTTATAACCAGCTATTAGAAGTGTATTATTAAAAAATCATTATCTGACCCCATAGTTGAGCAGCACAAGAACCAAAGGAGATATTTCTGCTGCTTCACAACTGTAGGAATTCCAGCCCTGGAGCCCCAGTGAACACAGGATTGCTGTATACTCAATGTCCTTTTCCACAGTGATTACTTATGTTACTAGGATTAATATACAGGAGAAAAAAAGAGCCCTTAACAAATAACACACCTGTAAAATAATAAAGTGCAGGGCTGTAAGACACTAAGAGTCCTCACCTCAGAGTAGTTCCTACACAGGAGTTTGCCTTAAAGAAATTTCTGTAGCTCTTCAGGAGAAAGTTTCCTCTCCCATACTCCTTTCCTGTATGGACAAGAGGTGTTCATACAGGTATTCAGAGGTTCAGTGATGCCTTTCATGGGTTCCTCTTGCCTTCTCCCTGCCAGCAGTGCTATGCCCAAGGTCTGGCAGGCTCTGGGACACAGGCAGAGAGTAAGAGCAAGAGCAGTAATGGCTTAAAGATTTAAAGCTGGTTTGGCTGTGTTTGCTCTTCCCAGCTGAAAAAAACCCTGGAAATCAAATTAAAACAGGAACTGGAGTAAGAGTTAGAACAATGGGTTTAGGGAAGGCTTTTACCCAGAGTACATGTTACAGTTATTGGTCTTGTGGAGTCTATGCAGGTGGGAGCAGGAACAAACAAGTGTCCTTTTTCCTTCTTCCTAGGGCTGGTCATGACTTTATTGTGAATTTTGGAGCATTTTCTTCTCTCCCCAAGGAGCTGTAAGATGTCCTGCAGTCTGCAGAATAGGTGGGCTGAGGGGACTGAGTGGGAAACTCCATGAAGGGAGGTTTAAGTTAATGGAGTGTGGCAGAGACAAAAAGTTTGTTTTCCCCCCTCTCCATCCAGAAAATCTGCACTTACAAGAGACTTAAGGGGTGAAATCACCAGGATTTGGGGAAGGCAAGTTGCAGCTGGGTCTGCCCAAGGCAAAGACATGGTCACACCTGAGAAGAAGAAATGAACATCATCTTGTAGCTTGTGTGTGTTAAAACAAGGTGGGACACTGAACGCTTTGGGTCATAGTCCAACTGGAGACCTGCAGCAGCTCCTGTCCCACTGCTGAGGTGGCTGAGGGGTAAAGACAGGACTTCTCACCATCCCATGCTAAGAGCTCTTCTCCATGAGGTTTGCCCATGCCTCCAGGGCTCATCCTTGCTCCTCTAGGGCTCAGCAGCAGCACTGCCCTTTGCACAGCCCAATGCTTGGCCTTCCCTTCCAGCTCCCTTCTCTACAAGCCTCATCTGTGCTCTGGATTCCACATTCAGCACCTGCAGCAGCAGCTCCATGAGAGAACAAGCAGTGCTGGAGCAACGTGCCATGTCCCAGGGAATCTGCAAAGGGTCACTGAGAATTGTTTCCTCTTGATTATTGGTTTTGTTTAAAGGGAAGTCTTGGTGAAGTGCTGCTTTAATGGCAATTTTCCTACAAGTTGTATTTAAATTGATTTATGAGGGTGCATGCTGAGGGCTGCACCAGCTTAACCAAGGCAATTAAAAACCTGATGTTAGCTTAATTGGTTCGAGGTTTACTATAAGCAAAGCTTAAATGCTGAGATGCTTGTCCAGAATCACAGCACACTGAGGGATTTGTCTGGGCTTTCAAAGGCACATGTTCCTGTCCTTGCTCCTTGCTGAGGAGATCACAGCAATCAGCCTAGACAGGACACCTGTGTGATGGCTGAGGATTCCTCCCAGGGGAATCAAGGGCTTGAAAATTTAAATTTTTCGGATAAGATTCATGTGCCCCAGTTGGAATCAATGTGACTCCAAGTGCTGCCCTTTCCAGCTCTGATATGAAACCTTATTAGCTTCCTCAAACACAAAGCCAGGAGATGGTTAAGGTTTTCAAAAGGAGTGGGGACAGCAGGTCAAAGGATTCTCCCCTCCCCCTCTACTCTGCTCCTGTGAGGCTCCACCTGGAGTGCTGCACACAGTTCTGGTGTCCCCAACATCAGAAGGACATGGAACTGTTGGAGCAAGTCCAGAGGAGACCACAAAGCTGATCAGAGCACTGGAGCACCTTCCCTACAAGGACAGGCTGAGAGAGTTGGGGCTGTTCAGTCTGGAGAAGAGGTCTCCAGAGGATCCAGAGCAACCTGCCAATATCTGAAGGGGCTCCAGGGAAGCTGCAGAGGGACTCCTCATTAGGAATTGCAGTGATGGGACAAGGAGGAATGGGGAGAAATTGAAAGAGGGAGATTGAGATTAGATATTAGGCAGATGTTTTCCCTGTGAGGGTGGTGAGACACTGTCCCAGGTTGCCCAGGGAGGCTGTGGCTGCCCCAGGCCTGGCAGTGTTCTTTGGTTGGCTAACTCCTTGAGCAACCTGCTCTGGTGGGAGATGTCCCTGCCCAGGGCAGGGATTGGGGCTGGATGGTCTCTGAGGTCTATGCTAACCCCTTCACATACTATGATCCAAGTTCATGAATATCCCCAATCCTAATGTACAGAGGCTTCAACAAAAGCTTTTGATTTAGCCCATCTTGTTAACTTGATAACCTGATATTTTTTGTTGTTAATCAATTCTTTCTGTCCTGCAAATAACTTCCCTTCTCCCAGTATAACCTAAGCACCTGAATTAAATGGATCTTAACCCTCCAGCAGGGGTGAGCTCATCAAGCTGGGAGAAATAACATCCCTTGCTCCTCTGATGTCATGCTCATTTGCAGATCTGAATGAGAGCCAAGTCACACAAACATGCCTTTACTGCTGGTTCTCACAAATTGCAATGTAGCAGGATGCTAAGTGAAAGCACCAAGCAGATATTTCTCCACCAAAACATCATATCCTTAGCCTGGAAAGAAATTTCTCTGTGTAGCTAATATCCAGTCTGCACACAAGACTCTCTCCCAACATGAAGCTCTCTTCTTTGCTAATTAGAAGAATTTTCCTGATTATTTGATGCTAAGGTGGCAAGAAAGAAGCTCCTAGTTTTGGTCAGGTAAAACCAAGGCTAAAGAAAAGATTATTAAAGCCAAATTCAATCTGATTTCTTTAAGAATTCCTCCATGATCACTGTCTGATGACTATTTCCCTTGTATACATTTCCATTTGAGACAAGATTCTCATTGGATTTCATTCTGCTTGGAAAGAGGATGGTGAGAGGATAGTGAGAACAGGACATCCAGGCATGCTACAAAATGAAACAGCTCTTAAGAAACCACTTCTTGAAGCCCTTAACAATCTCCATCTCCAGCCAAACAACAGTCTTGAGCAGCTTAGGAAGAGAACTTGGTTTTTCCATATCCTGTTTCATGTCTTGATCTCCACCATCCTATTCAGAGATCTCGTGTGCAAACACACATCCTCTATGTTCTCCTTACACTCATCTGTGCATTTGGCATGAGACAACATATTTGCCTCAGTTTCCTTTATCTTCTAGCAATCAGGAGCACTAATTAAAACCCCAGTGACACTTTGCAGGACTAATTTATGGGCACAGCTACTAGAAAGAGGTAAAAGAACTAAAGCAATCAAGGAGGAGGTAAAGCAGCAGCTCCCCTGCCCTCAGGTTGGGTTGTGAGGATGCAAAAACCACCACACAGGTAGAGATAGGAAAGGACAATCCACCTGTTAATAACAAAGAAGTTTTCTCACTATTTTGTATTGTCTCATAGCAAAAGCAGAAATATAACTTATGCTCAAAGAATTATCAACAGTAATTGTTTTTGCAATTATTATTTCAGCTTTGCACTGAGGTTTGGTCAGTCCAATTTCCATCACGTCAATATGTGGAAAGCTGTCCTCACCCTGACCTTGCACTGAGGATTTATTGTGTTTCTACCTCCTTGATGTCAGAAGTATTACTATCCCCCATCACCCTTGTTTTTCTCTTTATCCTAGTTATTTCAGGGAACTTTTTCCACCTGATGCAGGCAAAACCCTTTCATATAGCAGCTGGAGATCAAAGTTAATGTACCCATATCAAAAAGCACAAAACCACTTATCAAAACACAACTGAAAATAAATCCTCCCAATTCCAGGTGCATTCTCAGACCTGAGACAGAAGCAGCACAATAATCCCCTCCACGAGGCTCCTGTCCAATGCCAGCCCAAGCCCTCCTGAGGCTGGGAACCTGCCTGCTGCCAGGGCCAACACAGAACACGGCAGAGGAGACCTCTGTGGGAAAAGGTGAGGGAGCTCCCCCTCTGTAACACGCTGCATCAACCCTTCATCACCTTCCTTTAGCCCACATTTGTCTGCTCAGCTGGGCCATTTCACAGAGACTTTTCCAAGGGTAAAATCTTTATATTTTGGAAGACCTCAAGTTTTTCCAGAGCTGACAGAACATTGAAATTTGCCCATCCTTGGGCACAGCACAGGTGTGTAACAAGAACCTCAGGTGAGGGTTGGCTTGTAGGGACTGCTGTGATCACAGATTGCCTGAGAATCACTGAGAAAAGGACATTACCCAGTGTGTTCCTGTGGCCTGGCATTCTGCTTACCACAATCACGCACAAAGCTAAGCAGGTGGTGCCTTTTGCAATTCTTTTTTGAGATGGAATTTTCTCTTTTATTTTAATGTTAATCCTGTTTCATCTGCTGTTGCCCCATCTGAGAGCAATTTTGCTAGGAGACCTCTGCACTGGAGAGCAGAGAAAATCTTATCAGAACTTGCTTATCTTTTTATGCCACAAAATCAGGAAGATCTCCATAATGTCCCTCCCTTTGGTAATGAGCCATATAGCCAGGAGGCAATTTCCAGGCTGAAGTCCAAGCACAGAAAGCTTAACACTTGTGTATTAACCTTTAGCACAGCTCTTACTCTGCTGCACTCCTCAACTCGCAGAGTTTTAAACACAAGAGTTACAATTTACCTGTGCCAGTGCTCAGGGTTATTCCTCTCTAGGTGCAGGACCTGCACTTGCCCAAGTTGAATTTCAGGTGGTTCTGCTCTGCCCATCTCTGCAACCGGTCGAGGTCCCTCTGACAGGCAGTACAGCCCTCTGAGCTATCAGCAACCCATCCAACATCAACCTGCAGGAGAAAAGAGCATGTGAGACCTGGCCTACAGCTCCCAGGAGCCACACTGCTGCCATCCCAGCTCCAAACCAACCCCTCAGCACTTCCTCAGCCTTAGTTTTCCACTAACTCCCAGCAGCCCAGTGCACCCAGGTCTCCCCCATAAAAATATGCTTTATGAGTATTTTGCATAATCAATACCATTTTCTGTTGCTTTCTAAAAGACTTGACCAGAATCACAATGACAAATCGAGGTCAGGCCACTAAGTTCACTATCTAGAAGAGAAAACATCATCTTCAATAAATATTAGTGTACAGTGAGTGCTTTGGCAACCTCTGCTGAAGTGCCACTGAGTTTACAGCACATGGTTAATTTGCAACTTGGTCCATTTTCCTGTAAAGCTATTTAAATAGGTATCTAATATTTATATCTTTATATACTGGACTTGGCTGGAAGCATTTCTAATGAGACAACACTAAAATGCATTTACTTTATTTGGAGCACGAACTATTTCATTTTAAATGACTTAGTGTATGTTGTAGTTTCTGTTTTCACTGTTGTCTGCTTAGGAGTTTCCACCAAAGGTTTGTTCATTAGTTAGAACATATTCTCAGCAGGTGTAAACAGGGAATTCTGCAAATGCTCCCTGTTGAGGTGATGAGAAAGAACAAGGGCAAGACGCTGGTGCAGGGCTTCTCCTGGAAAAATTAAGTTGGTTTATTAAAGTCATAATCCATGCAGAGAGTTTCTATCAGCACCAGCTCATGGGTACAAATCAAATGCCTCTTGCCAGGAGTTCAAATCACACACACATCTGTGTGCATCAGCATTAGGGTCTGGGCACTGTGAGGGCAGGGGTAGACAAGTTCCCCCTGCCAATATTGCTGTTGTTGTGTGTTCTGTAAGCAGGAGGGCAGTGTGAAGGCATGTGATTCACCAGCTCCTGCGTGAAATGATGACACAGATTGTGCCTATTGCCTCTGATCAATCCATTGACTGAACAGCTGAGAAGGGACTAAAATAGAAGTAGGAAATGACTGGTCTGGATGCAGAATGTGCTGGTTTTAGTCACTGAGCTCCTCAACTCATGGCAGAAAAAGAGAAAAGAAACTAATAGATAACAATAATAATGTTCTACATAAATTATGTTGTAATGATCTACATAAATGATGTTCAAATCTTACACGACTTAGCAGAATTGTAACATCATTTTGGGGGTGATTCTGAACTACTAAAGATTTATTTCATGGTGGATTAAATCAATCTCCATATGGGTTTCCTGAGCAAGGACATGAGCTAGAAATTGTCCCTTTGCCAGGAGATCAGCGCTAAAAATCCCTGTTGTGGGCACAGATTTCCCTGGATTTACAAACAACATTGTGTTCCCAGTTGTGCTGCAGAGAATCAGGATGAGTAGGGCATAGGCTTTACAGGAGCACTGTACACAACAGCTGAGGCTTGGAAATAGATTTCCCACCCTGGTTTTGTATTCATACAGCACTGGGTCACAATTAGTCATTGTTTCCTTAAGAAAACTCAAGTCAGAATCCCAAAATATGGATTCTCATGGTCACAGGACACTTGCAAGTCACAGCCTTAGGCTTTTGCTGGCTGCTTTGATCTCCAAGCCTTTCCTTTCTCCACTTCTGCTCTGGATTCTGGCTTGCCAGTAGGAATTTTGCAATACTTTCCCCCTCCCAGCTGCACCTCTGGGACAAGAAGCCAAGGAGCTTGGCACAGCCATCCCCTGGCGAATGCTCCTTGACCCTTGGAGGGACAAGAGGTTGTAGCCAACTGGCGTTACAAAAATGCAGTGAAGAATTCAGCCTCCTCTCTTGAATGAGAAGGGATTTGGGACAGTGAGTTTCATGGATCTGGAGGAAGGAAAGAGGCAGGAAGGCAGAGGTGACACCACCAGGCAGGAGAAAGGCAGAAGGAAATGTTTTATAGTAGTGACAAGCATAGAAATAGGAGAAAAGCATCAGGAGGAAGAATGCTGGCACACAGACAGCTGAAGAAAGGGGTGGATTGCTCATGTAAAAGGCAACTTACAGGGTTGGAAGCAAATGTTACTGGAGAAGCTAGTCCAGAAGCAGATTTATTTATGCTCTAGGGAGCTTCCCTGCTATTCCTATGACAGGACAACATCAGGGAGGAGGCACAGGCCAAGCCAGGCTTGCACAATCCCCCAAGTCACCCTCCCCAACCAACACACCATGTGCATCCAAATGCCACTCAGCCTGGGAGCTACTCACAAACCTACCTGGGGACAATTCTGCCCTTTCCAATCTCTGACTCACCATTTGTCTGGCAACTGCATTATACAACACATGTGAAAGCACCAGAACAGCTACTGCAGCGAGTGCTGACGTGAGGTAACTGCTTTGTTCATTTTTTATGAGGATGTCTGCCCAGGAGTGCTGCTTCTAAATAAGAGACCCTTAGGAGTGAGGCTTCAGCAGCATATGGTCATTGTCAAGCATGAGATGGGTTTTGCTGAAACATGTGTATCATGATCATCTTCCCCTGTCCCTGAAGTCAGCTTAGCCCAGTTTGTCCAGCCCTGAAAGAAATACTCAGCTTCAAATGTATAGCAAGGGAGAAGGTTTTTTTACAGGCAACCTGAAGTTAGGTACCAGAATCCCACCCCATGGCAGGCTTATGATGCTCTGTAGAGGCTCTGAATTTGCCTTTATGTGATTTCAAAATCATACACTTCTTTCCTAGCTACCACTTGGCTTTGTTACTCTTTCAAAGGAAGACAAGTCACTAAGAGTAAGGGAAAGGAAATATACCCAATATTTACTGTATTATAAGCTTCTGAAGAACAATTTTTAAACCACCTTTTTTTTTTTTCTCATAGATTCCAGATGCATCTTGAGACATTTTGCAGATGAATATTTTTCAAAGTTACCAGGGAAAACCAAACCTCAACAACTTAGTGTTTGAGCAAATAAACCCAAATATGATCAGTAACAAGAGCAACTGTGTCTCCTACCCAAATCACAGAATCATCAAGGTTGGAGGAGACCTCTAAGATCATCAAGTCCAACCATTAACCTGTCACTGCTGTCACCCCTAACCCCCAAACCATATCCTCCAGCGCCAGATCCAGACACCTCTTAAACACCTCCAGGGATGGTGACTCCACCACCTCCCTGGGCAATTCCATATTCCAGTGCCTGAAAACCCTAAGAGGGAAAACGTTTTTCCTAATATCTAATCTGACTCTGCCCTATCTCATCTTGTGGTCATTCCCTCCAGTCCTCTCCCTGCAGCCCTGGCAGGACAGACATCCCCCACCTCTCTCCAGGGAGTTGCAGAG
>NW_008657812.1:17380-38476 GCF_000695815.1 Acanthisitta chloris | reverse complement strand
CCTCCTTCTTCCTCCCACCTTATATCCTGAGCATGATGTGCTATGGTATGGAATATCCCTTTGGTCAGTTTGGGTCACCTGTCCCAGCTGTGTCTCCTCCCAATCTCCCATGCACCCCCAACTTCCTTGCCAGTGTGGCAGTACAGAAAGCAGCAAAGGCCTTGACTCTGTGTGAGCTCTACTCAGCAAGAACAAAATCATCTCCATATCATCAACCCTGTGTTCAGCACAAATCCTAAACACAGCCCCATACTAGCCACTGGGAAGAAAGTTAACTCTACTTCAGGCCAAACCAGCGCAGGGTCCCAAAGCTGAGCACAGCACTGAGCTGTGACCTCCCCAGTGCCAAGTCCAGGGGGATGAGCACTGCCCTGGTCCTGCTGCCACACTTTTTGAGCCAGGCATTGTATTCAACACAATACAGTACATTGTATATATGATTCTCGATTTGGGCACTCTATGGGTGGTACTGCAGGACTCAGTTCCTGGAGTCCTGTGATTTCAGATGCTACTGCTGCCAACACTCATTTTCCAGTGCTTGCAACCGCAAAGAAACCTTCAAAAAGCAGTCCATTTCTTCCCAGAACTCTATGTCTGCCTCACTGCAAGTCCACAAAGAATTAAAAAGCCCCTGCCCTGTGCCAAGAGCCACATGTAAGTGATGTATGAGGGCTTCTATATGTGTGGTCAGACTTCTGTGGAGCCTGTGAGCAGCCACCCTGCCCACAGAGCTCCAGGATCCTTCCACAGGCTTAGTATTAATAAAGTAAGGGAGAGTAGCATCATCATTATTTTCTGCTTTATTTCTTTAATTTAATTTCATGCTTCACTTTTGTTTTGTTGGTGTTTGGTGTGCTGGAACATTTGTAATCAGTCATTATTCTGGTTGATAGAGAATGCACAATGTTTGAGGAGTGATATGACATTTACATTCACTTATGAGTTATTAGATGTCTTTTTAGAAGCAATGAAGAATGTCACATCTTGACGTCTTGTATTTTGCATATCACTGAGTTTACTTTGTAGCTTCTTCTCAGTTATTCACTCTAGAATCAGAGAATGACAGACTCACAGACTGGTTTGAGTGGGAAGGACCTTAAAGATCATCTAGATCCACCCGCTGCTATGGGCAGGGACACCTTCCACTAGCCCAGGCTGCTCTTAGCTTGGGATAGAGACAACCACACTGACTTCATAGCATGTACAGAGATAATAATTACAGCATTCCTCCAATAACTTACATTCTACCTGTGCCATACAGGTGTAAGATGCACAGTGAACGTGTAAGACACAATTCTGCATCCTAGCTCACATGACCAATGTCTTTAAAGTCAAGGAATCTACTCTTCTGAGAAAGTACTACTCAAGGTAGTAAAACCAGATCTGGAATATATTGTAAAGTAGAATTATAGTGTTACTTAACTATCTGTTCTAAGCTGGAGCCTACAGGGTAAAAAATGGGGGGCTTTCTCACTTAATAAAATATTACAGGCATTGCCAAGCCTGAAAATGGTTATTAAAAACCTTTAGGCACCCACTAGTTACCTGCAGCTCCCAACACTTCCACAGCCAGGGAGAGCTGCTAACCCAACACACTCACAGGGCATTCTCCCATGGAGGATTAACCTTGACGGAATCTGTGCCTAGTGCTGCACAGGGTCTTCGTGGGGACATCACCCTTGCCCTGATTAAGGAACCTCCTGAATTCCTACAAGGTCTTGTAATGAGTGATTAGAGAGAGGGAGCCTACGAGACAGAGGGGAAAGGACTATTTACAAGAGCATGGAGTGACAGGACAAGGGGGAATGGCTGCACACTGACAGAGAGGAAGTTTAAATTGGATATTAGGAAGAAATTCTTCCCTGTGAGGTGCTGAGGCACTGGCACAGGTTGCCCAGAGAAGCTGTGGCTGCTCCGTCCCGGGGAGTGTTCCAGGCCAGGTTGGACAGGGCTTAGAGCAACCTGGGCTAGTAGAAGGTGTCCTGCCCATGGCAGGGGGTGGGACTGGATGAGTTATAAGGTCCCTTCCAAACCAGTCTGTGATTCTATGACAGATATTTGAACACCAACCTCCCATTCCAAAGTCTTGGCAGTGATGCTGAGTGATTCTAGACAGCATCTCTCCATGAAATTCACTCCTGAAAGCAAGTGACATCTCCATTTTGGCCCTGTGACCTTTCAATAGTGCAAAAAGCTGCACTGAAAAGCATTTCCTTTGGTCTCTATAGTGTCTGCCTAAACCTGTCTACACTATATGCCTTCTCCTATGGGTTCAACAGCATAACATTTTCCTCAGCAGCATTTAAACCCCAAGTAGCAGGAAGCAAAACCACACACAACTGTGACACACTGTCACTTCTCTCTCTCTGCTCCTGCATGGGGAAGCAGCAGCATTTCAAGCTTAATTGTGTATATCCAGTGACTCTTAGCCAGGCTGATAAACCAGCTCTATCCCCAGCCTCGCTCCAGCGTGCCAGAAGACAACTGCACTTCCACACAAGTCATTTTTCTATGTCAAGCAATTTTCTCCAACATGCTCAGCTGCTCCATGGCTTTGATTTAAGCCACTGCTCCTCCTAAAAGGAACATCAGAGCATCCTTTCTGGAGGCTGCAGGGTGCTGTAAGCAGCTTGCTGCTGCATTCATCATGGATACAAGTATGACAAACAATAGGGGGAAAAGTGGTTGGGAAAACAACAGGCAAATAGAGAACTGACAGAGGGAAGGAGAGCACAAAGGGGAAAGAGAAGCAGCTACATGTATAATGTTTGTGCCAAGCAGGTGCCTAGGTAATCCCTTTTCACTGCTGTTTAGATGTGGAAAAGGCTTTTCTCTCCGAGTCAGTGTGGCAATAGCTCTCCCTAATTCTGTACCAAGAGGTGACACCAGTCATAGCAGTTCAAAGCTTAAACCAGTATAATCCTTTAAAATTCAGTTTGATTGTCCCTCATCCTCCTTCTATAGAGAGAAGGACCTACAAACCACAGCTTTAGGAGCCAATATACTTCCAAACGTTCCCATGAACTTACACACATTACGTTTTGCCACTTCATAGGTTGGTTGGGGTTTATTATTTAATTATTATTAACATTTAGAAGCACTTTACAAGCATCCCTGGTCAACCAGACATTACATCACCTCCACAGACAGATTTGGAGCCTGGAGAGAGAATACAAGGAGGGTGAGCCATGCAATAGAGGAGGAGAAACATTAATGGGGATCAGCTATTAGTACAGCTTCAGAATGAAATTAAATGGGAGGAGAAACATTAATGGGGATCAGCTAATAGTACAGCTTCAGAATGAAATTAAACGATAGAGTTTCACTTTGGCACTCAATAAGAAAAGGAGATCAAGGACAAACATCAGGCAAAAAGCAAATAAACTTGCCTAGAGCAGCTGTGACTATCCTATCCATGCACAGTGTTCCAGGCCAGGTTGGATGGGGCTTGGAGCAACCTGGGCTAGTGGAAGGTCTCCCTGCCCATGGCAGGGGGTGAGCCTGGATGGGCTTTAAGGTACCAATGGAACACACACCAGGCCCTAACCAGAGAGAACCCAAGGTGGTTAAGCAGAGTTCTCACTAAAATTTCATCTCTGATTCAGATTCAGCCAGAAGCTCAGGAGCAACAATGTGCAAGACTGAAACTTAGGGAAAAGGGATTAATAGCACACAGATTAATAATACATGCACTAACAGCACCTCAGCCAGCATCAGGATGATCACCTCAGTGACTGAGGGAGAGGGAGGGGAGATGAGACAGAAATCATAACACCCTGGCATCAGCCTACCTGAGATAGGTATTCATGCAAACCAGGAAAACCATCCAGAATTCTAAACAGTTGATTTTTAGACCGATATTAACATCCGTATATTCATTCAGAGTCACTGCTTTGCCCTATTTGGTGTTGGTTCATTTTCTACCTGAAAGCAGCAGCTGCAGCAGTCCCAGGCCCAAAACTCTGCACAGTTGTTCAGTCACAGGACTAACCAATAAATTCAGCTCTATTTTGTTAGCACAGTGAGTTCACAAGTTATGCTTGAAGAGTTTAAGGTGAAAACCTAACACTGTTCAAGTCAGGAGGTGTTTTTTTCACTGCCTACCCTAATAACCTAGTCAATAGAATTATTTAATGAACTTAATATCGTAGGCAAAAGAGATCTAAGCCAAAGATTCCCTCAGAGTTCATTTGGTTTGAATATTAGTTATTTAATGCCCACAGGGCTTGATCAGTCACCTGCTAGCACATTTGCACCCACCTTTGATACCAGAGATGTTGTAAATGATCCCCCAAGATCATATCTGGGCATCCCAGTGCTTCTCCAGCTTTTGCACATGCACTTGATGTTATTTCTTGTAATTCCCATTAATATTCACATGCTCCTTTTCTCTCAGACCTTCTCCCAAACAATACTTACTTCTATGAATGCTGATGAGAAATGGACAGAAAATGCTGGAAAATGCATTCTTTTGATTGGAATAAATATTCACACACATCTCTTCACTCCATTCAGGGACACACTTGCAGAGCTGATCCTTTTTATTATTAATTGGGTTTAGCTTCCTGTATTTACTGAAAGTCCCTTTTTGCTGAGCAGTACAAGCAGCAAGTCAACATGACACCATTAGCAATAATTACATCTCAGGTTTGGCACCGACAGAACTGATTACTCTGGCAGCTAAAGCAAAATATGTCAGTCACAAAGAGTTTTATTTCCAAAGCACTTCACCTTCCTTCCTCAGAAGTCCAACAGCAGGATCGGATTGCTGCCTGCAGCCTCTGACTGACAAGGGATTCATGTTAGTGCTTCAGGAGTGACTGATGACACGCTGTAAAATCCCTTACCCTGTTCTACCTCTCTCTGAGATCATCACCCAACACTTCCAAGCAGGGCACCCCTCCCAGATTGCTAACACGACCTCAAAGGCTTCTGAGAGATCACTCAGGAGGGAAAGAACCTGTGCAGGAGGATCAGCACTTTGCAAGGAAGAAATTAGATGTCGATTAAGAAAGATCATCAGCACATCTGGGCAGGGACTGACCCCCTGTGCTAGTCAGGCTGATGTGACATGTGCTGTAGTGACAGATGCTGCTCAGTCATCTCCTAAGAAACTAGATATGAATATTTTACTCCCCCTGGAGAATGTGAAGTTACTTACAGAAGCCCAGGAGCAACCAAATGCAAGACTGAAACTTAGGGTAAAGCTTCCCTTAGGGTACTTAGGGTAAAAGGAGTTGGGGTAGTTTTCCCCTGGAGCTCCAGTTCTGCCCTATCCTGGGACACAGTCCCCAAACACACTTTAGCACACGCTGAATAGTTGCCACTCAAGGAGGAGCATCTTCAGGTGCTTTTTGTTGACTTAATCCCAGTTAATTAGCCACGCAGTGTCTTGAAAATAGCTGATAGATGCTAACCAAACAGCTGCAGGAACTCTGCTGCCAGGAGGCAGCAAAGGCAGGTGCAGGTGAGCACAGTTCATTGAAATGAATTGCATCAGGTGTAACCAGAGAGGTGAATTTAGGATGGACAGACAGTGCTTCGCTTGTGAGATCTTAACTTCTGCCAATTTACCAATGTCCTCAGCTCATGGATTCTTATACAAATTAAAAGCTGAGAAAAAAAATATCCTCCAGTTCAGCAGCTCTGATTTCTCACACATTGAATCAGCAGGATTTGGATGCTCAGACCCACAGCAAGTCCTTCAGCTAAGCACCAATGAGGAGCAGTAAGTAGCTGTTGGAACTCTCATAGACCTCCAGGACAGAGGGATGAGATGGTGATTATCAGTTGTTTGTGAGACAGCAGAGAGAAATGCTTGATTAGCTGCTCCATGTGTTTCAGATACTTCTTGCCATCTCCAGCATCTTCCTAAACTCCTCAGCTCCTGACCTTCTGTCATTCTGAGCAGCTCCTCCCAAACCACCTCCCACCTCCAATACCTGCTTTTTCACCCACAGCTCTCACTAACTCTTCCTCTCTCCTCTTCCTCAATAATCAAGCCCCAAGGGGCTGATTTTGTTGGCAGCTTCCTGTGCTATCTGGAACAAAAGCTGCCTGCAGCCACCCAGAATCTCTAAATCTAAACTGACTCTCCTAAATAGACATTTCATCTATTCCTTGTGCTCCCTGTAATGCAAATAGAGTCCCTTTGGGGAAGGTATCAGTGCTCACACACCTGGCACATTTAAGTTGCTTTATCCAGGCCCTGAGCACAAGTTCATGCTGTATTTTCATGCTATATTTAGAGTTTTCCCTGTCTGCACATTCTCATCCTGTCCCACCCCAGGGCTCTGTCCCAGCTTCCACCAAGCCCTGGATGGAGAGCAGCCAGGCTGCTCATTAGACTGTGAGGAAGCTGCTCATCAGTCCCACTCCCAAAGTCCCCATTACTCTGTGGTGCAGCCACAGTAATTGGCCTGCAGATATTTCAGCCCTGGATTAGCATCACCCCAGCCAAACACTAATGGCCCATCCTGCAGCTCATCCCACTGCCCACACACCTGTGGGTTTGCCATTGCTTTTGGGCTCAGCCTGTTTGGTTGTCTGGCAAATGGAGGAGCTTTAACAGCATCTTCAGTGACCTTTTCTGTGGGCTCTGCTCTTTGCCTTGCCTGCACTGGAAGAGAATCAGCCCAGGGTCCTGCTCCTACACCTGGTAGCTGCTTAAGATATAGACAACTATGTTAGAGGATTAAAAACAAACTTCAAGCCTGGCCAGCAAATATTTTAAAGCTTCAAATATCTGTTATAAAACCAGGTTACTGGGGATGGCATGGGGGGGATCCTGTCATTTATAGAAGCAGCTGGTTCTCTCTGCTTACAGCACTGAGAAGGCTCTTATCATAGTATCCTAGTCTGTTCAGGGGTTGGAATGGAGCTTAGAGATCACCCAGCCCCAACCCCTGCCCTGGGCAGGGACACCTCCCACCAGAGCAGGTTGCTCAAGGCTTTAGCCAACCTGGCTGTAAACACTGCCAGGGCTGGGCCAGCCACAGCCTCCCTGGGCAACCTGGGACAGTGTCTCACCACCCTCACAGCAAAACACTTCCTCCTAACATCTAATCTAAATTTCTCCTCTTTCAATTTATACCCTAGGACCTCTTTGTCCCTGCTTTCCTGAGCTCAGCACACACTGAGGACAACTGCCATGCCCTGCCTTGCCCTCTCCTGCTGCAGCCTGTGCAGCAGACCTCATGCTGGAACTGGGCATGGACTCACACAGCTTCTGCTTCCTCCTCCTCTTCTTCCCTAGAGCCCTGCTGCCAGAGAGCTTTGTCAGCACCAGAGTCACATTTCCTCCAAAGCAGCTGGGATCCATAAAGCAGACAAGACTCAGCAGGAGCTGAGAAAGAAATACAGAACCTGTAACTAAATCTGGTCCATGGTGATGGCAGCCACAGGGGGTCTGCCAGACTGCTCCCCATCCTCACCCAGTGCTCTGGGCTGCAGCTGGGTCTGTGGGGTCACCTCTGGGCTGTCTGCCACCGTCCCCTGGGATTTAAACCTTTTCCAAAGGGAACTGGGCAGTAACAAGGTGCTGTTCATGGTGGTTCTGGCTCCTCTGGAGTCCCTCATCCCTGTGTCTCCACTAGAGCAAACTGTACAATACCTTCTGGGAGGTTGGGGTGACAGGGCAGCAAGCTCAGAGCTGCCTGTGCTGGAACATACCCTGAGGAGCACAATGTGGGCCAGGAAAAACTACTTCTAAACCCAGGAAAATCAGTTATCGACTCTCACCTCCAATCCATTTCCTGCCTCAGTCAAGAGCCCACCATGTTCTGCAAAGCCTGTCTGGTCATTTAAACTGTCCATCCATGAGAACATGGAATCAACTTGATCCTGCCTGGTTTGATAGGAAAATCCAACAAGATCCAAGAAAATCCAACAGAACATCCACCAGAATATCTGGTCACTTTGACTGTCCAGCCACAAGAAGATGGAATCAATTTGTTCCTACCTAGTTTGATGAGAAAATCCAACAAGATCCAAGAAAATACAACAGGACATCCACCAGGATATCTGGTCACTTTGACTGTCCAAGCACAAGAAGATGGAGTCAACTTGCTCATGTCTGCTTTGAGAGGACAATCCAACAGGATCCAGAGTGTGATCCTGCTGCACAGAGATGCAGCAGGACTCTAAGCACTCAGGACATTTTTGCTTTGGCCAACCTTTGTGGTGAAGGAATGCCTCATCTTTCATAAATTAATGGAAAGGAGGTGGGAAAGCTCTGAAGCTCAGTTCTAGGAATAAGCAGAGTTGCTCCAGATTAATATTCATGAACACTTTATTTCCTTCACACCTCAGATACTCAGATCTAAAACTTGCAAGTGAGATTTGGGTAGGTATTTTTCTGTGTGGTGAGGAGAAGCAGCCAATGCTTTTATGTTCCATGAGCTCAGGTGAGCTGGAGGGTCCTAAATTCTAAACCACCGAAAATTACATTCCAAAACCCATCAAGCTAAAATAAAATGAGGTGCTGGAGAGCTTGTTACAAGCCAAGATCAGAGCAGCTGGAGTTTGCCATTTCCCCTATAATTGCATTAACAATAGATCAGAAAAGGAGGAAATAACTTCCAGCTCCCTTTCCGTAATACTTTCATGTATTACTCTGAATCCTCTCTGGGTTTTCAGCCTTGGACTTGGCTTGTGAGCTGCTCAGAGCTGCTTGGGCTTCTCAGGTGAACCAGTGTGGAGGCAGAGTGCTCAAACCCGCCTTCAGTGGAGACTTCCCTAGGAAAGAAGACTTTCCTGCTTCCTCAGAGAAGACCTGCCAGGGTAAGAAAAACAACATAGCAGCCACTGAGTGGGGCAGACCTGTACCTGTCATGGGCCCAAGAACAGACCAGAGAGATTAAAGTTGTCAGGTCTAATCCTCACTGAGAAAGTTGCACTTGTTTATTTACTAGAAGAGATGCTGATTGCTCTGAGGTTTCTCAAAAATCATAGAATGAAGGAATATTCTGAGCCAACTCCTGCCCTGCACAGGACACCCCAATAGTCTACCCTGTGCCTGAGAGCATTGTCCAAACTACAGAGAGCAACGGTGTGTTGAGCTGGAATTCTGCTGAAGGAAGGTATAACATAACAAATAACATATGTATCAGAGATACTTTCAACCATTATTTAGTTTAAAAATCCCTTCCAAGTTCATTCTTCTTTGCCATAAGTGATGTTAGCATACAGAGGGCTCAGGGGTGGGATGGAGGGGTAAGAAGATGCCTATGGAGGAAAACTGTGCCAAGGAAGCAGCACTGCCAAGGCTGGTACAGTGCAAAGTCCCCAAGGACCTGAAAGGACTTAGCAGGGTGGATGTCATACCTTCACAGCAGTATTGGGTCAGACCACATCAGCAGCACAGACATTTTTAGGCTCCATCCAATCTAACACTCCCTTAGGGGCCTGTTCTGTGCATCTTGAGATTCAGATTAGATGTTAGGGTGTTTAGGCACTGGAATAGGGAATTGCCCAGGGAGGTGGTGGAGTCACCATCCCTGGAGGTGTTTTAGAGGTGTCTGGATCTGGTGCTAGAGGATATGGTTTGGGGTTTAGGGGTGACAGCAGTGACAGGTTAATGGTTGGACTTGATGATCTTAGAAGTCTCCTCCAACCCTGATGATTCTGTGATCTTCTCCCAGGTGCTGGAAGCCCAGTGTTAATTCCTTGCTTTTTCCTTGGCACAGTGCTGGACTGGGCCTGAAACTGAGTGTTCTGAAAGTAGGAAGAGACATACCCTGCTCTGGGATGCCCAAACCCCAGCACACCTCATGTGCAACATCAACACAGAAAACACACTCCCCTGACAGTATCCCTAAGCCTGCAAAAACCACTTCCACCCGCAGGAACTGAACAGAGCCAAAGACAGCACACAGCAGAGGGATGTTCGCTCTCCGGGGGAGTGGTTTGTACGCAGAAGCCTCACAGAGTTGACAGACACAGTGGCAGAGCAGAGCCACCCTCCCTGCTGCCTCCAAAGGGGGGTTTGTGCAGAGAAGTGACAAATGCCTGCAGAGCACATTCCTCTGGCAGATTGCCTGGAGGCAACTGGAAACAGGTGAAAGGAGATGAATTGATGGCCAAAGTTCAGAGCAGACTGTCAAAGGACCTTGATAAATACAGCCCATCCTAGCATCAGTGGCATATGAATGAAGGATGTAAAAGCATGTTGGCTAAACCTCAGCCATCTCAAATGCAGCTGGAGAAATGCAACTCCTGCATTCTGATTTCCACCTGCTGCGTTTCCTCCCCAGTTTGCCCAGTGCAGGAGGGAAAGCAGCTTTCTCTTCAGCTATGTCACTTATCCCTGCAAACCCCTTTCCAAGTATCATCGGCTTTCCTGCTCTGCCTAAGAAGCAAGATGGGCAAATTCTTTTGCTCTCTAAGTTTCTGCTTTCCCACCAATGAGCCTCACTGGGAAAGGTTCTCTGTGCCCAAAAAGGTCCTCAGCCCTTGCCCAGCCTGTCTCTGGGTGACCATCACTAGTCTCAGCTGACCCCAATAATTATCAATATCCCACATGGGAACACTCTCCATCTGTCACTTCTGCATAACCTGAGAAGGTCCCAGGGAGAAGAAGGTCTGTGCGTGTTTGCAGTGGACAGATGATAAAACTATTTGTTCATAGTCTCTGAACAAAGACGTCCTGACGAAGTGGTGGTGTAGCCAGGCAGGAATCATGGAATGGTTTGGGTTGGAAGGGACCTTAAAGCTTATCTCATCCCACCCCCTGCCATGGGCAGGGACACCTTCCACTAGCCCAGGTTGCTCCAAGCCCCGTCCAAACTGGCCTGGAACACTTCCATGTCTGTTCCATGGGACAGCCAAAGCTTTTCTGGGCAAGCTGTGCCAGTGCCTCAGCACCTCCTCATCCCACAGGCTGGTTGCACCTTTCAGGAGATGTCCAAGGCTTGTTCTCCCTCAGCCTGGAACCACCTCAGGAGCGTCCACAAGCAGCAAAATTCCCCTGGCCTGATGGACCTTGGAAGCAAGAATCCCCCTGTGGCTGGCAGGACACCAGCGGGTGCTCCAAAGCACCAGGACCCCTTGCATCATCTGTACATCCCATTTCTTACTGTGCCCCTGGCTCCATGTGGGATGAGGATGGCAAGCTCTGCAACGTTCCTCATGATAGCATTACCTTGTCTCACCAGCTGGAAAGGTCTGATAGCCTTAGGCATCTCCAGAAGCTGGAAGTGTCTTCCTTACTCTGTTGGTTCCCCTCATCTCCTGGGGAGCTGAAGTATGAAACAGGATTCCAGTCCATAGAAGAGCCCTGCCAGAAGCACCTCACCCAGCCTCTAGCCCCTGCCATGGAATTCCAGCAGCTCCTCAAAACTTCCTCTTGACTGTCTCCAGGCTGCTCCCAGGCCAGTTCTGTCGGAGGGTGAAGTAGTGGAACACAGGAGAATGTCGCTAAGCAGATTCCCTTATTGATGCCTCAGCTCCTGCTAGACAAAGACCTCTAGGTGCTCCCGTAGACATGAGCTACACAAGGAACAAAGTGAAACACCCACTGGTCAAGGAGCTCAGCAATGTGACACCTGTGAGCAGCATAACATGAGCTCCTGTAGCTCCAGTTACATTTCCAGACCTCTCTGTGCACACTTGCTGCAGATTGGGGAGCTCAATACTCTGCTCATTGGGCAGATGAACCTGCTCAAACCCATTGACTGAACTGAAGATCAATGTGCTGCAAATGGAACTATCAGTTTCTGCAGAGTGTGACATACAGTGGCATTTAAGGCAGATCTGAGTAGAATTGCTTCTGTCTACTGCACAGAATGCTAACAGGCATTGATTTCCCCCTCTGAAGGCCTGTGTTTGTTTATTCAGCCATTGAGAGGTTTTTGGTGGTTGTCTCTGATTCTGAGTGCTTTGCCTACTCCCATGTCTGAAGCAGATGAGAGGGAGAATCAGGAATCCCTGTGGCAAATCAAGCCACGTTTGCACAGACAAGGAGGATTCAGCTCCTAAGACAGTGAGAAGCTGGAATCCAAAACCTCTCTCTCTCTGCCAGCTCAGTGCTCTCTCTGAAGGGAGACCTGCTCCAGCCAGATGTACAAAGCTGAGAACAGCCTTGTTTCATGGGTGCATCCCAGAACAACAAACTGGAAGAAGATATGCTCCAGACAAGCTGCTCATGAAGCCACCCACCCGGCCATGCATGTCCTGGCGACTCTGCTAGTCTCTCCAGGTTCCTTCTGTGAGGTGGCACTTCTTCCTCACCTCAGAGACTTTCCCTTCCAGGGCACTGCAGGCTGACAAGCAAAGCTGATTTAAACTTGTCTGAGAGAGATCCTTTGGTTACTGCTCAAGGAAGAGGATAGATAGCTGGCAACAAGGGCTGGTTCCATCTAAATAGCACAAACCACATGTTCACGGAATGAGCAAACCATTAGCCCAAACCATTGGGCTTAGACCACCAGGACTGAGACAACTTCTCAGCTCTCCCATCTCTGCTCAACCTGAGTCAGCCAAGAATTTGAGCCCTCAGAGCTCCTTCAGGGCCCATAGGACATCCTAAGGAATGCGGCAGGACACATCTAAGACCCTAAAAGTCTAATCCACTGCCCACTGGGGTTGGTGGAAAAGCTCCCAGTGACTCTCCAGAGTGTTTTCTGACTGCAGCTCATTTTCTGACTGCTCAGCAGCCACACACTGAAGTCACCAGCATATAGTGATGCTCTTAGTTTTCCTTACATTACAGCAAAGCTACTGTGATCTACCTGGCATCCCTGATGCCCAGCTAAGAAGGAATTGTTCCCAAGGTGCCAGACCCCCATTTTGTTGAGGAAATGCTGCATCTAGCTAAGAGCTGAGGCCCACAAAGGCAGTCCAAGTGAAAGTTCATACTGCAGCTGTTGTTATCCTAGCAATCAAAAAGTGTAGTTCCAGCCTCATAGGCAGGGGAAGGAGATGACTGTGTCTTGGGATATTTTTTTCACAGTTTCATAGTAGGTTAAGGCACTAAAATGGAGCTTAGAGATCATCCAGCCCCAACCCCTGCCCTGGGCAGGGACACCTCCCACCAGAGCAGGTTGCTCAAGGCTTTAGCCAACCTGGCTGTGAACACTGCCAGGGCTGGGGCAGCCACAGCCTCCCTGGGCAACCTGGGACAGTGTCTCACCACCCTCACAGGGAAAACTTCTGCCTACTATCTAATCTAAATTTCCCTCTTTTCATTTCTCCCCATTCCTCCTTGTCCTGTCACTGCAGTTCCTCTGCAGCTTCAGGTCCTGGCAGGTTTTGCCTCATCTAATAATGATTTTGCTCATCCTTTTCTTCAGAGAATATTCATTACATAGGGAACAGGGGCAGGTGGCAGCACTCCATGCTGAGATCCAGAGGGATTCCTGTCTTTACTCAGGAAGGTTTGCCTTTCCCACATCCTCTGTTGCACTGTCTCCATTCACTAGTGCTGTCAGACCTCTTGGACCCGTCAGTAACTGGGTTCAACAGACAGCTAAGAGTAGGTCTAGTCAGAGCTTTATCTCAGACTGGGGAGTGCTGGAATCCCAGGTTAGCTGGATGTCCTTAGCTGTGATTATGCACACATCTTGCTCCTGTACTGCAAGACTGGAGGAAAACATAGCTCATTTTCTGCATCCCCTGAGGCTGAAGTCTCACTCCATTCAGGCTCTCAAAAGCCTGGAGTCACTCCATTAGTTACAGCAATTCCTACCTGCCCCAAATCCAAGGGGAGTCAGGCACCGGGAGGGCTGGGAGCACACTTCTCCTGCTAGAAGTGGGTGCAAATAACCCACTTCATTGCTTATATTGCAAGGCAATATTTCCCAATAATCCTGCTCAGAACACTTTCCACAGGCACTGGAGTGAGCTGCTGTGCTGATTCTGCTGCTGTGGAGTGTTCCCATAGCTCAGCTCTGCAAGAGAAGAGACATTAGCACCAGTGGTGAAAAATTCATCCTCAGCCTCAGTGCTTCAGCTGGCCGGGAGTTTTAAGGCCAGAGTGGACCATTCTGATTATCAAGTCTGATCTTCCTGATAACCCAAAGTTCCCCCCAGGATTTCTACATCAAAGCCAGTGACTGGCAGCAGAGCTGAGTGTTTAAAAGGACACTGGACCTCAGTTCAAAAGCTGCCACATCCATCTCTTAGGAACCTGGCTCAGTGATTTAAGCACTGCCACTGCCCAAAAGTGACCTTTGTTTCTATTTGAATATATCTACCTTTTACCTACAGCCTAATTCCTGTTATTTACAGATTTTATGGGGTAACTTCTACTCAGTTACATCATTTCCTGCAAAAACAAATGAACCTCCTGTTTCAGCAGCTATGGATCATAGCTGCTTGTCAAAAAAAGGGAAATTAGAAGGTATTTTAGCTGACAAAAGATGAGTTAGAGATTTCAGGTCACCTGTGCCAAGTGCAAGGTCATTAATGCTTAAAGCAGTATAATGTGTAGGAACAGTGCTCCTGTGCTGGCTGTGAGGATCATGATTGATACACATGTAATCCAATGAAGGCAAAATGATTGATATGTTTATTATTTGAAGTTCAGTTTCAATCATTTGGACTCAGCCTTCAATGCATTAGGCTTTATTTCCACTTAAGGGAGACACAGCTCAGCTAATTGCAGCCAGAGGCTCTGAATTTTGAGAAGGTCCAGCTCTGAGAAGTAGAACTTTCCAGTAAGGAATTTTCAGGCTCTACAGCATCACAGTTTGTCATTGTGCTGCAGAGTGCTCAGGAATATGCAGCAGGAGTTCCCTTCTCAATGGGATTTTGTTTCAAGAGAACGAAAATTGAAATAGGAAAATGAAATCTCTTTTTCTCCTTTTATAAGGCTTTTTAGCCAAACCATAATCACTATCAAAGGTTTTGTCAGACAAACCCTGATTTTTCACAGCAGGAAAAAAAACCAAGTTGGGTTAAAATAAAGAAAAGAAATCCCCTTTCAAGGGTTAAATACCCCTTTTAATTCTTCATTGTTGTGGTCTCTCGGCCACTGATCCACACAGAATTAACCCTGACCTTCCCAGAGTTTTAAGCCTGTCCTTTGAGGATTCCTGATTAATGTGTAATCTCCCTCCTGAAGCAGATCCTGCTGCCACCCCAACATCCTCACAAAGGTTAGGCAGCTAATGAGACTTCATCACCCAACCTGTGACTGGAAGGGAGGAGGGATGTGATTTAAGCATAAATGGCTGCAAACAAAAGGTATCTGCAGCAATTCCTTGATTTAGTTACTTCTTCAGGAAAAAAAAAAAACCCGTTCAGTCTCCTTTAAGGATGACATATCCCTGACAGGATTTCTTTTGAAATGCTATTTTGTTTAATAAATCATGTAAATTCCAGCATGTAAACTAGAGCATTACAGACAGGCTGGTAAATAATTAACTGGTCATTTGCATGAAGGGGGAGAAAACACCCAATTCAGCAAATCAGGCAGCAAGCTGAGTGTTTCCTCTCCTGAGGAACAAAAGGTTGACTCCTAAAATTCTTGGGAGCTTGCTGGTGTGAGGAGAGAGATGGTTTTTGCTCGGGATGTTGGCTGGAGATGAGGAGCCTAATGTGCTTTGAGGTGGCCAGTAAGTATCTCTGTATGTTTAAGCTTTGTTGTAATAAAGCTTTCCCTGCAATTAAGGTTATTTGGAGGGTTGTTTGGGGGCTTTTTTTGTTTATGGTTTGTTTTACCTTTAACTCAGTTTTCTGCTATGAGAGTGATGGGGTAGGAGACACAAGCAGCACAGTGATGGTTCTAGCAAGTGGATTCTCTTGTAGAAAGAACAAAACTGAATGTGTGTAAGAATTGTTGATAAATATCTGAACCCACACAGCCATCCTAAAGCCTAAGAACTCAGCGTGTCTTCTTGGGGCATCTTATACTGGCTTTAGTAAAGGAAATGGTTCCAGTTCTCACCATGGCAGGTTAATGGCTGGGCTTGATGATCTTAGAGGTCTCATCTGACCTTGATGAATCTATGGTGGTGCCTTCAGCAATGAAAGCATCCAGGGCTCCAGAGGAAAGCCTCTCAACATCTCTGTCAGACTGTCAGGAAGCACCAAGGCCTTTATTAGGCCTGAATTTCAGGACAAATGGGTTTTGGAGCTGTTGAGTGAAGTGTTAAAGTTTTCTGCGATGCTGAATCTTCTCTCCCCTTGGAGCTTCCAGTTTTGAACCTGTTATCTCAGTAACCTCTTATTTGGACAAGAAAAACAACCATTTTTTGTTGTTTTAAGGGAGTTAGGCAGACTGGAGGTAAAATTCTGCCTTTCTTTTGCAGGGCTCTGGGCATAAATGCCTCTGGACCCACTGAAGTGATAAGTGGTCAGCCAAAAGTGGTTCAATTGTGTGCTGGTTTGAAAGCAAAGCAGTGAGAGACTCCAAGTCAGAAATACAATTTAATAGGAAAAATAAAACAATAGATACAACAGTACAAAAAGAAACCACTGTTCGAGTCAGAAGTAACCTGACAGCCTGTCAGTCAGGGTGTTGGTAGCAGTCCGATGGAATGGTGGCTGCAGTCCTCCTGCTGGAGCTATGATCCCGCTGATCCGGTCCTCTCCCGAAGGTTCAGTGTCAGCTCTTGTCCTCTGGGAATCCAGCAGGCAAAGGGCTCTGTGCTGGTCCAAACCCAGCTTATATCCCTGTGGCAATGCTTGGCTCCCCACCCCATGTGGGAGTGCTTGGCTCCCCCCTTGGGGTGAAGCATCTCCCAATGGGATGATGTAACTCTGTAGGTCCTGCCTGGGTCCCTGACAGCCCATTAAACAGAGACAGCCCCTGAGGAGCCATCAGGGACAGGAGATAACAATCACTGCCCCCACCTGCTTTGACAGCTTGTGGAGAATACAATAGACAATAGAATACATAGCATTGGCTACCCACACACTGCAACCCAGGACAAATTGCCAACATGTGATTTGTTTGTCAGAAACACAAGGGGCTACCAGACTACTTACGGTAATATCTCAGGCTAAAACAACTGAATTAGCAGGAAGCAAAACACATTAGTCAGAAAAACTTGCTATTGCCTAAGAAAAGGCCTTGGCCGCCCCAGCCCTGTCTGAGCAGACACTGCTCCTGCCCCTTGGGCAGCCGCTGATGGCTCTGTAATGCATGTGCCAATTAGTTGTACTGATTGGGAACTGGACGTGGGAATGAATAGCGGTGTGGTGCTAGGCTGCCTGTAAAATGGATTGTTCCTAGGGAAAACAGCCTCTGCAGTGTATTGGTGGTGTAACAGAGTTGTCTGTAGCAGCGTGACAAAGCTCTGCCTTCCTGCAGCACCAAGAGACTGTGGGTTGCAAGGCAGAATGCAAAGGTGGTTTAGTCTGGGGCTAATTATGGCTCAGGCTGGTGGGTCAGTGTTACTAGCTGCTGCCTTTGCAGGACACAAATAGGCTGGAGAGGAGATCTGGGGCTAGAGCAAACATCTGCAGGGCTGGGGGAAGAGCTGACACCTGCTGACCCGTGTGTGGTCTGTCCCGTGCCCTGCACACCTCTAGCTGGAGAGCTGCAGCACCCTGAGGTGCCTGCAACGTGTCCCTGTAGATAGGGAAGGTGTCACAAGAGCCTCAGGATCCCTATGCTGATCATGGGCACATCAAGGTGGGGAGATAAGAGTTGTGTAGAGTCTGTGTCACCTTAGCCTCAGTCTTACACCTTCACAGCACCCTCTGTACCAGATTCCTGGTGAATGTCCTTTCTTTGGTAGCTCTGCCCTGCTGAAGCCTGGGACTCTGGTTACATAAATACTCTATCTGCTTCTCCATAGCATTTTATGTTTTCTCTGTTCCCTCCTTCCACCTGCTCTTCCAAGGGGACCACAGTCCTGCTAGCGAGATCAGTCTGTTGCTATGGAAATCGTTGTCACAAATGAAGACTTCACAGCAAGGCACTGGTATTAAACCCAGACATTTACATATGCCTCTGGCTCCAGGGGGATTTGGGTCTCCTCACTGAGAGCAGTGAAAGATGTGACTGCTTTCCTGTTCCACCCGAGGTGGTGCTGGCTAGGGACACACAGGGTGGTGGAGGGATGCTCTGTAGGCAGCCAGGGAGCCCTTCCCAGTGTCTGTCTGCCGGAATGTGGGTCAGCAGCCAGTCCTGCAGCATCAGTGCCTCCTCAAAACACTCTTTTCCTCTGAAGTGCTGTGCTACAGAGCAGCAATGTCAGCAGAGAGGGGAGAGAAGTCAGGGAAGAGCACTGGAAATGGATGTGGAGGGAGAGCAGCTGTGGAACCCCAGTGTGTTGCAGGGCTGTGCAGCCTCCTGGGCTCACTGAGGGAATGAGAACTTCCCCCTGGGAAGGCAGTTAGGGGTAACAGGAATAATCCAAACCTGGCATCTTCACATTACTACCCCCTAAGCACTGCTAAGTTTAGCTCAGCTAAATCTCAGGGCCTGGCTTTGAAAATTTCAGCACGTCCCCTGTACTGCAAAATCAAAGCTCCTTCCCTGCTGAATACACCTTTGATCAGAACTGTGAGAAATATTTGCAACCATGTGAAACTTGAATGATTTGGGGTTTCATTACACACTTGAAACTCAGACCATTTTCATCAAAGGCATTGCTAAAGTTCACCAACCCTCCAAGAGAACCTTTGATGCTTTATGGCTTACGTTTTGTGTAAAACTTGCAGCTTTGCCAGACTTTTTAGAAGTGAAACTAGCTGCAAGTGGCTTTGACTGCATTCTGAGAGCTCAGACTCATAGAGCAAGCAGCCAAACATCGTGTTTAGAGCTGCAGTCTAGCAATAAAGGGTAATTCTGCTGCAAACTAGGATTCAGGGTTTGTGGTTGTGCCTGGGTGAGGAGGAGGTGGCAGAGAACACTGGTGTGGCTCTTCTCTCTGGTCTGGAGATCCCATGGCAGCAGCAGGGCTTGGTGGCAAGGAGATTGGCATTTGTCAGTGCTGATAAGTGCCTTGTCCTAGATCAGTCTGGGGGCTGCACCTAATCTTTCATCAGAGCACTCAGTGAGAGTGTAACTTCTGGAATGTGGGACTCTGTGGAATGCAGTCTGACCCCAACACCATCATTATCTCTGATGGCTGAGTCTCCCAAAACATCACTTACTCCTTACTCTTCTGCTTCATCACTAATTTTTGCACCTACTTTCCCAGTCTGCCACAACCACCTTCCCTCCCATGGCCTGTGAACCACAGTTCTGCTCAGGACTGTGCTCACTCTCTCCCTCTGGCAGTGAGGTTCCTTCCCAGATTGGCAGCCAGGGCTGTTCTTGACTCTGCTCATCCCAGAAAGAGCCTGGTCCAGGCAGAGTGGGTTTTCCCTGTTCCTCTGCCTTTGGGAGGGAAGGAAGATCTCTCACTGAGCTCGATGCTCCCACTGTAGCAGTGTCCTGGACAGCTGCTTTAAGTCCTGTTGCCCCACGAGAAACATGAGGAGAAAAGCAGTGGTTTGTAGTCAAGGGTCAGAGTCATAGAAACATCAAGGCTGCAAAAGGCCTCTAAGATCATCAAATCCAACCATGAAGCAGATGGATAAGATTAAATCTGTCATTTGCACAGGCACTTGCTGTTTGTGTATTGTACTTGCAGGTCTGTTCTGTCCTGAAAATCTCTGAGATGCTCAGAGCAGTGTTTTCTGCCTGAAATCATTTGCAAACCTTCAGAAGTCAGAACAGCCAAAGCCTCTGCTATGTCTTTCCATCTCACCTTTAATTTTATGGCTTTAAGTTCTCTGTGGAAGAGAGAGGTTAACCCTCAGCCCAAAGGCACGAGCCTGAGTTCCTCTGGGCTGGAACAGAGCTAGGACAGTTGCATTACATATGCCTACCTGAGAAGCCTTTGCCTGTTTACATGCAAACTTGTGATCCAAATGAAATATAAGCCTTGGAAAATCATGTGTGCAGTCGTGATACAACAAATGCTGATACATTGCTGCCTGAGGCAAGTGCTGCGCAGTGCTTCAAGGGATGCCAGAAATGTCCAGCACATTGTACTTGCTGTAATAGATAACTTCTATGCCATGAAACATGACTCTTGTTGAGATTTTGTTATCTTCCCCAAGCCAAGTACCAGGACTTTGATTTAATTATGAGCTTGCTTAGCTTGAATCAAAGCATCAATCTTTGAAATGCAGCATTTGGTTTGAAATGTGACCTGACATGGTACCTCTTTGGTATTGATAGTGCTGTGAGGACACTGTTTGCTTCTTTCACAGACTTTTTCTCCAGTTGCTTGGCCACCTCACCCCACAGAAGGCTCCTTGCCTCAGTGAGAGCTGCAGTACATTGCCAAGGTGTTAAATAAAGCCCTGGGGGAGCATGGCAGCAGGCTGGATGTCCTGGTTTTGACACTGGATCCCAAAACAGAGGCTCCTCTGATTCTGAGGAGCTCCCCAAGAGGACTTTATCCTATGAGAAAAGGCAGTAGTGGCACGGCCACCACGCAGAGCACCTGTGCAGCACAGCTGGATGGCTCTGAGATGTCACCCAGCACAGGCCCCTGCAGCAATGGGGTTTCAGAGAGTGCTGAAAAACTGTGTCTGCTCCTGGTGCTGCTATCCCACACTTCAGGTGTGCTCAGGACCTGTTGCTAAACCCATCTCCCTTGGATGTGTCTGAGTGCAGTGCAGCCAGCACCCAGATCGCCCAGGGCTAATGAAGCCACCTCTAATGAGGACACCAGGGACGTGACCTCCCTGCTGCTGGTGCTAACACACAAAGCAGATGGAAGCAAACCTGATTTGCACCAGCTGATGTGAGAGCAAAGTACAGTCACATGTGCTCATTAGGAAGCTCAACAGCTAGGGATGAAAGTCATGAGGGACACTCACCTCTGCAGGGCTTGCTGAGCTCCCGTGGTGTCAGCCTCCCTCTCCACCTTCTCTGTTCACATCCTTCTAGTACCCGAATGATCTCCTGCCTTCTCCTTGTTTAATGGAAGAAAAGCTACACTGATACACACTAATCCTCTTAGACTCCTCAGTCCTACCCTGTGGGTGACCACTGCTTTGTATAATAGCCAGACACAGTCAACAAACAGGGCAAGTGAGTGGCAAGAGATACACAAAAGAAAATTCAAGGCAGAATTTGTTGAATCTTCATTGTAGCAGGCAGGGAATCTCATTCCTACCTTTGTCCCCCGGGGCACTGCATGCCTG
>NW_008657812.1:16750-17370 GCF_000695815.1 Acanthisitta chloris | reverse complement strand
AGCAGGAATTCAGGCCAATACTATGTGATTCTAAGGTCAAAACCTTTTCCTTTGGCATCCTAATGAGATTAAAACTGGGTGAAGAAGAATTAAAAATGATTCTTTGACTGCATCTGCTCAAGTGCATTCCTGGCCCATCACAACTGTGCTTTTCTGTCTTGGAGATGCCCCTTCAAGAATGAGGATTTGTAGCATGTCTGCACACAAACAGTGCACAAGTATTGTTGTGGGAGTGTGTTTTGATGTGTGGAAGTAGGAGTCAGGCTAGGATAAATTGTTCTGTAAATCTCAGAGCTTGGGGAATGCAAGCAGCAAATGTAAAAGCAGAATAAGGTGTAGTTATTGCTGGTCAGGCTGACCTGGAGTGGTGAGATGAAGAGGAAACAGCTTCTGGGTTACTCAGGGTGCTATGTATGCACTGTGGGGTATGCAGAAGGGCATCTTGACATGGCAAGCTAGAGATGTGAGGGCACAAGGGGCTGCTTAACCTAGCAAGAAGACAGAGGACATGGTCTAGCAACCCAAATTAACATTCAGGATGGATTCTGGGGCTTTAGAACACACAGAAGCCCTTGCTGTCACTGAGTTCCTGTGATTGTTAGCTGAGCTGCTGAGATCAA
>NW_008657812.1:13879-16702 GCF_000695815.1 Acanthisitta chloris | reverse complement strand
CTGCTAGATTCCTACCAGAAGGAGTGGTTTGGCCAAGTAAGAAAGGAGAATGCAGCTGAGGAGCTGTAGAGGAAGGGAGAAGGTCAGGCATGCAGGAGGGAGCTGGTGACACCAGCAGTGATCCCAAGGAAGGTGCTAAGGCTGATTAGAACCAGAATGCAAAAACTGGGCCTGGGGGAGAATTTGAGGTGAGGGAAGTTAATAACCCAGAAAGTGCTAACTAACAGTCAAGGCTGTGTCCCAGCATAATGGATGTCTGTCAACAGCAGTAAAGGCAATGGAAAGACATTGCACAACATTGCATGTGTGCAGGCTGGAAAATGGGACAGGGCAGTGAAGCATCTTTTATCTGCTGCTCAGACACTGCTGTGTAATGCCATATGTGACAGCTCAGGATGAAGCTACTCCAAGGCATGCACAGAACTGGTGGCTGGGCCAGGTTTTGCGTGGGTGTGCACACGCATAACGTGCATCCAGATCAGCCACGGGGTGTGTGTGTGTGTGTGTGTGCAAACCATATGGCATGTGAGAGCAAGTCAGCACATGCATTGTCAAGAGGGCACTCAGGGAAAGCACTCGCCCCTCCACCTGCAAAGGAGTTGTGCCCTACCTTCTGCCAGAGCAAGGAGATCCAGGAGGAGCTGCAAGGGAAGCAGCAGGTCTGTTGGGAGCACTGTGCCTGTCAGACTTGGAGATGAAATGGAAGCACGACAAATCTGGATTGTTCCTGCCAAAACCAACCTTCATTACTTTATAATTCAACATGTGTTACCAGCTCCTATTATTAGAAAGCCAAACTTCCTCTGCTGTGGGAAGAGGCTGAGATGGAGCTTTCTAGCCTTGTGTAAGTTAATTACAGTACACATGTTAAAAGCAGCATCTGTCTTAGTCAATCTAGTTGATTATTGCAGCACTTTATTTTTAGTTATTAGCAAGGTGGAGGCTGATGCTAATATAAGTGGAGAGCTTTGCACAGATCTTGTTCAACTATGTGTTCTCCAAACCATCTAGGCCAGATCTGGTGGGTCTTCTCTCCTGGAGCTGGGCCAGGTAAGGCCCTTGATGGCCTTGTAAGAAAAGAGTCCATGTAACATGCTTTGAGTGTAGAGTTACAACAAAGACCCTGAGAGCTGGCTGTGAAAATCAGCTGCAAAAACACCAGGGTTGGTGGCTCTTTGTGGTACTCCAGTGGCCAAAATCTTTGCTGCTTCACTTCTATTCTGAGCTCCCTCTGATGCAAATATTTCTGGCCTCATGACTGAAAGCTTTGATTTATCACATACCAGCACCCTGTTCCTTCTATTGGGTCTAATTCTGCTGCCTGGTGTTATTTTAGCTTCTGGACAAGATCTGTAGTGTGTGAGTGTCAGGGTGATGATGACAAAACCAACCAAAAAGAATGACAGGTTAGTTCTCTTTGCAAGTCTGTGAAACTTCTCCTGAACAGCTGAGACTTGGCCATGGCTAAAAGCTCGAAGTATGGAAAATCTCCTCCCCCTTGCTTTAGGGCCTGTGGGCTGGTGTGGTGTGGGTGTCACACGGGAGGTGTGGAGTTGGCATTTGTTGTATGTTGGAGTGTTCTTGGCTGCCACAATGCTGCTGGAGCTGGGAGTGGCACTGATACCATTCCTAGTGCAATGGAGACCTGGGGGAACCTTGGTTTGCTGTATATTCACAGTCCAAATGAGAAGAATCTTTCTCCTTCCCAGGCTAAAAGGAACAGATAAACAAGAAATGAGGAATCTTGAGCAGAAATCCTCCTTCCCTTTGGGTTTTAGGGCAGCAGCACTCAGAAAGCCCAGGGAATGAGCAGCTTGGATCTGATGGCAATGACTGTCTCCAGGGATGTTCCTCCTGGACCTGATTCATGATCTTATAGTCAGGAAACCTAGTTAAGTAGTGATGGAGAGTGGAAAGAGTATTAACAGAGCCTCATCAAGTTTAAACCAGTAATACTCCATGGACCTGTGATATAGTAGCCCTGTCCACTTTAGTTTTTCTATTTAAAGTGGGCCTGGGACCTGGATGTCTCCAGAATCAGTACCCCAGGAGCAGCTGGAGCAAAGCAGTGGAGCTGTTGTGTCCAGCTCCTACTGACTCATGAGGCAATGTGTTTATTTGGAAACAATGAATGGGTGTGTGATTAGAGAGAACTGCTTCTCAGTGGAAGATCACTTCAAAAGGTCACAGTTGCTGTGTTTACTCCCAGAAGGTCTCTGAAGCCACTGTGGTGTGAGGGATGGAGAACACCATGTCCTGGCCAGTCCCACAGCTTGCCCAAGGCTTGTCTTGCTTTATCACCTCCTTCCACTCTGCCCGTGCCTCCAGCTTTGTGTTGGGGTGACCTGAGCACAAGGGGAACCTGTTCTACCCGTGGCTGAGGTAGTCTGTGGTGGCACTCTGAGCACCCCAGGCAGGCAGAGAGTTTTTTTGGGGGGGGGGAGTGTGCACCCACACAGTGTGGGTATCCACTGACTTCACTGTGAGCCAGGAGGAGTGCCTGACGTGGTGCAAATGCCTCTGCTCATCATGAGCCTTGGCAGTGCTTCAGCCCAGGGATGAAGTGTTCAAACACATGCCCTGAGGGAGCCTTCCCCCACCTGAAGCTGTTTGCAGAGACTCCTCACCTGCAGAGGATGCTGCCCTCCTCTTCCCCTGCCCACCACAGCCAAGCAGTGCCAGGTGAAGGCAGATGAAAGATTGCTTGTTATTTGGTAACAAATAACTTCCAAGCCTATCCCAGAGACTTTCCACTTAACTGCTCTCTTTGCTCCTTTCATGTCTTCTTTTTGTTTGGTGAGTGCACTAATGCAAGCATCAAAT
>NW_008657812.1:7845-13850 GCF_000695815.1 Acanthisitta chloris | reverse complement strand
GGAAAGATAATAATATCCAAAGGTTTTACAGGAGAGGTTAAAAAGGGAGCCAGGCTACTGAGACTGCTGAAGAGTAGTTTGCTTGACTGATGTTACAAAGCCAAAAACCGGAAAAATCCTTGGGAAATGCCTCTGAGCAGTGATTGCTTTCTGAGAAAACCTTGCAATTAGGCATGAAAGGAGTCCTTCCAAGCTCCTCAGATGTATTTCAGGTGTTATTATGAAATAATTACACTCCATGGAATTATTTGGGAGCCACTCTGTCCCCTACCTCTCCATCTGGTGAGGGCTTTTTGGAGAGGTGATGTAACAGGTCTCAGCAGCCCTCATCCCATTTGGATGCTCCTGGCTCCCTGCTGCCCTGTGCCAGCACCCAGAGCTCTGCCTAAGCTGGACAGGAAAGGTGAAACGAGCTTTGTGTGCTAATAGCAGCATCCTAAGGCAGAGACCTGCACAGCCAGAGCCCTGACAGCCCAGGATCTGTCTGTGACCTCAGGAGGCATCAAAGCTGTTTTCCCTTGCAGTCACACTGCACACGCGATACAGGGAGCAGCCAGGTATATGTGCTGTGCTTCTCCAGGGGTCTTTTGTGTTATTTCTGAATACAGAAATGACAAGATGGATTAATTCATTCTTAAATCCATTCAGCAGCTGATTGGTATCTTCTCCAATTCATCTTTGCCATGTTTACCCTGCTGCTGAGAAGGGGAAGGCAGTGTTTTCTCAGGCAAATGTTACATGTGTGTTTCTGGGAAGAAAGATTCAGTAGCTTGAAAACCCACAGCACTATCAGTGCTGAATTTGAGGAGTTTGTTAGAGTAAGGCTTTTCTTTTTCTTCCTTACTGGATGCTTCATGGGCACCCACTTTCTGTTTCTTTCCAGAGAGGTACGGGCTGTGCCAGAGCAGCTCCATCAGCCTGAGAGGTGAGAGGGGCTGCAGGCAGCAATGCAGGAGCTGTGTCCCCATTTAGGAATGATGCCCTGAGAGCTGGGACTGGTAAGCATAGTGATACATGGGGTTTTCCACTCCCAGTGGCCATCTGATGTGCTTCCTGGCTCACACAGAGGAAGATGTGGCAGGGTCAGTGCTCCCAGCCAGCACTGGGGTGTGTGGCACAGGGGTGGCTCCCAGCCCTGGGACAGCATGTGCCCTTCCCCAGGCTGCCCAAAGGCCAGGCACAGCATTTCCCTCTGCATCCCATCAGGACTGAGCCTGGGGCTGTGTTCTCTGTGGCTCAGATGTGAGTGCTTGGAGGTGAAACTGCCAGGGAACTCATGTCCTGGTAGTGGAGAAAGAACTCCACTGACACTGGTGTAAGGGGACTGAGTAACCCTTCCCACTGTCCTCATGTCTGCTCAGCTTTTAAACCCCACTCTAAAAGGCCTCATTTGTTGACAAAAGGAATGAGCAATACAACTGCACTACACAGCTATAAAACTCAGTGACCCTACAGAAGTCACATAAAACCAGAGAATTAGCAATTAAGAACATTTGACTCCTCATTCCACTCTGGAAAAGAATTAGGCAGGGCACAATCGTGCTTGGTCAGAAGGTGAGGGGCAGGTTCTGTTCATCCTGTGGAGCCTGAGCTCTTTGTGGCGGCTGCCGGAGCTTAAATCTCCAGCCTGTTACAGCCTGTCTTCTTTCTTCTCTGAGCTGAGTGTCAATTTGCTCCCAGTGTGTTGTTATCCTTAGCTTAGCCTCTCAGAACACCACAGCTCACACCTTTTCAGCCATTCCTGGAGATGCCTGTACAGTGGAGGCTTTACTGAATGTGGAGATCATCAAGATTTCAGGAAGCATTAGCTGAACTGGCACAGCTCTTGGCCATGTTGTTAGTGATGTCTCATGGCTGTGGTGCCTGTTCTAGCAAGCAGAACCCTCAGTTTCAGTCCACAGCAAAGCTTCCACCCCTCTCCCTGTCCTTTGCTGTGCTTTTTCTTGGAGACTGGGGTAGTTAGTGGAGCCACTTCCATACCATCTACCTTCTTTTTGGAAAGCCATCATCTCCAATGACTACTGGTGTCTCCAACCTATCCATTACTCCAGGAGTTCCTCCCAAGGACAAGGACTCAGACTTGCACAGAATCTTGTGTTATTGCCAGAAAAGCTATGAGATACTGGTGTGAATACCCAAACCATGAGCTGCAGCTCAGTGAACAAGTCATCAGTGCTATATCCCTGCTGGTCATCAGCTACATCCTCCTTACGCTGTGTGTGAGGTCCCTGAGCACACCGGTGTGTACATCTGAGGTAGAATCATAGAATGGCTTGAGTTGAAAGGACCTTACAGATCCTCCAGTCCCACCTCCTGCCATGGGCAGACCCCTTCTGCTAGCCCAGGTTGCTCCAAGCCCTGTCCAACACTGCCTGGAACTCTTCCACTGTGCTGGAGAACCTGTGCCAGTGTCTCACCACTCTCACAAGGAGGAATTTCTTCCTTTTGTGTAACCTAAATCTACCTTCTTCTGCTCAAAGCCATTCCCCCTAGGCCTGTTACTACAAGCCCTTGTCCAAAGACTCTCTCCACCTCTCTTGGAGCCCCTTTAGGCACTGGAAGGGGCTCTAAGGTCTCCCTGGAGAATTCTCCAGCGAAGATCAGAGTCCAGGAACTGGTGTCCACAGAGGAGACCATAAAGCCCTTGGTTATTCCAAGCCACAGCTTCTCTGGACAACCTGTGCCAGTGCCTCGGCACCCTCTGAGTAAAGAAATTCTTCCATATATCTAACCTCTTTCCCCTCTTTCAGTCTGAACCCAAGGATCACCTCCTGCAAGGAGCCCACGGAGGGAACTGTCAGGCAAAGCTGCTAAGCCGCAACCATTATATTTGAAATATTGTGGCAGGTGAAGTTCCCAATGACTAGAAAAAGGCAAAGATAACCTAATTTTGAAAAAGGGGAAAGCAGAAGCCCTGGGGAACTGAAGACCAAGCAGCATCACAGGTACCAGTCAGGTACCCAAGCACACCTGCTCTATTTTTAAGGAAGGGATTCTGCCTTGCTTCCTCTGCCCTCAAATATTCTGTATCTCCAACAAGAGCTGCACTGGGTCATGGTTTTTCCAAGTGCATTCCTATGAAAAGCAGTGGTGCAGAACCCAGTCCTTACACAGGGTTTTCACCCTCACAGGTTCAGTGGGCTGAGTAAAAAACAGGGTTTGACACAGAGGATTTTACTTGAGGGGTAAACCAGAGAAGTTCCTTTCTGGGATTTGCTGCTAAGGAGATCTGTTATGGACCAGAGGAGATCTGGAGGTTTCCTGAACTGATATTTGATTTTATTTATTGACCTGAGCTGAACTGTGTGTATTGTCAAGAATTTCTTTGGTAAATGCATGGATTAATTAGCTGCAGGACTTAATGCATGTCCTGAGAAAAACACTTTCTGTTGTCTGGTGCTGCCGTTATGGAAAGTCTGTTTGACAGGAGGGTTCAGGAACATTTGCCTGGTGACTCATCTGAAGCACAGGGGGAGTCTGCATTCCCATTTACCTCGGTGGAAAGTGATCCCCTCCTGGTAGGATGTGAGTAGTGCTTGATCAGTTCTTGGAAAGGAAATTTCATCCTTCTAGAACATCTTTAGTCTTTAGTGCAGGAGTTACTAACATAAATTAGGTCCAGACTTCCTTCAGTCAGTGGTGACATACCCAAATCCTGGGACAAGAATGGGCAAGGCCCCTCATCCCAGTCCCTGAGCCTTGTGCTTGTGGAGCTGCTTGGTACTGCTGGACCACTGGCAGGACTCCTTGGCTGTTGGTGGTATCAACCATTCCCTGGGACAGTTCTGTGCAGTCTCAGGGACCTCTTGCATCAGCTAAGAGCCAAAATCTGTCTCCAGTGGAGAAATCAGGTCCTGGAGGAGCCCTGAGGAAGAAGAGACAGTTTGTCTTACCTTTAACCCTGCAGAGGTCCAAGTAGGATGTCCAAGAAGGCAGCATGGATGCAGAGAAGCAGCTCAATGCCCTTCCCCATTGGAACGTGCAGGAATTAAGGAGCAGACACCTCTCAGCAGAGAGCTCAGGGGCCCCTTGGGACAGAGGCGGTGATGGAGGAGCATTTAATTCTCATCTTATTCCCTCTGGATCATCAAGAGCTGCAAGACAATATCACAGAGCTCCTTGGTGGCTCTGCTCTGAGCTAGGAAACGTCAGAAGGAGCTGGCAGGGGATGGCAGCCTCCCACTAGTGTCAGCAGCAGCAAGGACTAATGGCCAAGCTTGGCAACTTGTTATTCCGAGGTCCCAGACCACCACAGGGACAAAGCCCACTGCAGCACACATAGCTCAGGAAGGCTTGGTATTAGTTTAGATGAAGCAAATTAGTTACACCATCAGAAGTGCAATAAATGTTTTTTTCTTCCTCTCACTCTGTTTTTTTTGTTTGGCTTGTTGGGGTTTTTTTAACTGAAAGCTGCAAGTCTGAAACAAAGACTAAAATCCATGGGGATACACTAAACCCTTCAAATCTGTGGATTTTACCCATGCTTGAACATTTTGTGTGCCTCTGCCTGTGCACAATGAATGAAAGGTTTCGATCCAGCTCCTGATGGAAAAAGCATTCCCATCACAGCTAGCACTAATTGGCTCCCTTGTTAGCAGCTCAAACAGAAGGCAAGGAGCAAGCTCCATGCAGCAAGACCCAAACTCTCACTCTAGCAGCTCATGTGACAGTCTGGGAAGTCAGGGAAGGCATCAGGGAAGCAGGTCTTGATGCTTTGCCTCTTCCAAGGAACATCAGACTGTGCTTTCTAGGCCTGCCAACTTAGCATTAAATGCTCTTAAATCGTGTTTGTGATGGAAGCATCACCCTGACACATGAATTGAGCTGGAAGATATGCAAAGCAACATGCAAAAAGAATAGAGTTGCATTATTTGGGGTTAATGCTGCAAATAGGCACCAATACTGCAGTGTTGGCTGTCCAGAATGCTGAAGGGACATAGTCCTGGGGGCAGAAAATGAGGCATTTTAATGGGGAAAAACCCATCTATTTAGGTTCACCTGCAGCTGAAGGAAGGGGAAATGCATCTGCAAAGTGGCTCTGTGGTGACTACAGTGCTTCATCCATCAATATTAATAATAACACATAAAACTGGGGCCTGCATATTATCTCCCGATGAGCAGAAGACAGACACTGAGTTCCATGTAATTTAATTTCAATTAGTGCATTGGAGCTGTTTAAAGTATGGACTATATATTCTTCCACAGTTACTTGCAGACTATTAAACACAATGCAGAGGAATTCTGAGGTAAATGAGAACTATCTTATTGGCTTTAGTATCTTCCTTCCCTTTTCCTTCCCCAGGTAATTGGGTAGGAAGGGGCTGGGGAAAAAGGAGGTGATGGGAATGTGAGTAATGAAATCTCTGCAGCATGCCCTCCTGGTAGATGCAGAAGCCCAAACGTATGTGTGTGTCAGTTTAATTTAATTTGCTGTTAATTAGCTTAAATGGCAGCCTTACCTTGCTCTGCTTTCACTGCAGTTCTGTCCAGGCTCTCATTAGGCAGAAGGATAAAGCAGGTGCTTGTTAAAAATACCATAAGTGCCTATTTACATTACAAAGCTATTCCTAGCACTTGTGGTAAGGGACCTGAAGTCTTGTCTCTGGATACAGCTGCTGGGAGAGGGGAAGCAGCACCCTGTGTTCACATGTTTAAACACTACAGCATTAATTCCTAATACTAAGAAGACCAGGATTTAAAATACAAAGTGCAGAAGTATTAGAATCAGGGAGGAGGGGACACATGCTGTGTCACATGCTGTGAACACAGAAGGGATAAAGCCTCGAGCAATCTGCTCTGGTGGGAGGTGTCCCTGCCCAGGGCACTAGATGATCTCTAAGGTCCATTCCAACTCCTTGACATACTATGATAGTTGGGAAACAAAATCTCTGCTGCACACTTCTATATCATGGAATCCTTGAATGGCTAGGTTTGAGTTGGAGGAAGCTTAAAGCTCATCTCGTTCCACCCCCTGCCCTGGGCAGGGGCACCTTCCACCAGCCCCG
>NW_008657812.1:0-7532 GCF_000695815.1 Acanthisitta chloris | reverse complement strand
CAATGCTTGGCTCCCCACCCCATGCGGGAATGCTTGGCTCCCCCCTTGGGGTGAAGCATCTCCCAATGGGATGATGTAACTCTCTGGGTCCTGCCTGGGTCCCTGACAGCCCATTAAACAGAGACAGCCCCTGAGGAGCCATCAGGGACAGGAGATAACAATCACTGCCCCCACCAGAGGATAACAGAATACATACCACGGGTTACAACCTACATTGAAACCCAGGACAATTCCTTCCCAATATCCCATCTGTCTGCCCTCTGGCAGTGGAAGCCTTTCCCCTTTGTCCTGTCCCTCCAGGCCCTTGTCCAAAGTCTTTCTCCAGCTTTCTTGGAGTCCCTTAAGTCACCCAAAGGCCACAATTGGGTCACCCCAGAATTCCTTCCCAATATCCCATCTGTCTGCCCTCTGGCAGTGGAAGCCTTTCCCCTTTGTCCTGTCCCTCCAGGCCCTTGTCCAAAGTCTTTCTCCAGCTTTCTTGGAGTCCCTTAAGTCACCCAAAGGCCACAATTGGGTCACCCCAGAACCTTCTCTTCTCCAGGCCGAACAATCCTATTGTCTCAGCCTTTCCTCATAGGAGAGCTGCTTCATCCCAATAATTCCATATTAGATGTAGCTTTCTCCAGAGCCAGGTGGGCAGAATGCATTCAGATGTCTGCCTGGAGGATTTAGGTATTCACTTCCCACCAATTTAGATGGGAAGTGAACACCTAATTTCCCAACAATTTTGGCGTTTTTCACTCAAATCTCCCAACAATTTAGGTTTTCACTGCCCCCAAAGTGCACGTGAAGGACTACACCTCTACAGGGTTATGGAGATCTCCATTCAATGAGCATCATTAAGAAAGGAAGCTCCCAATTATTTAATTCAGGCCAACAAAGGAAACATAAAATGTAGGAAAGTTTTTTATCAGCATGGATAAACTGGGAGAGTGCAAACTGTGGCCAGGGAGAGAAAGAGAAGGTGGGAAAGAGGCAGCAGGGCTGGAAAAGGGCAGGGAGAAGGAATGCAGCATAGGGGAGTTTGCTTTCAAATATTGATATGGAAAAGGTATAAATAGAAACAAACACAGGCTGGAGCTCATAAAGAGCTTGTTTACAAGTGAGCAGAGCTTCATTAAGAATGGGAACGAGCACCTGGTCTGAAAAGAAGGGAAATACTTAATGAAAGCACCGAGAAAGGCACTTGAGTCCAAGTGTGCTCAGAGAAGAGAGAAGTTCTGCACCTTTCCTTGCTCACCTTCAGCATTTGGCTGCAGGTTCCCAGTCCAGCAGGCTCCCAGTCCAGCAGGTTCCCAGTCCAGCAGGCTGCAGGGCAGGGCAGGGGGGGTGACACAGGGAGTTAGGGAAGTTGCTATCTGCTTCTTAGTGCTTTATTCCAAGGACTATTAAATCCAAGCAAAGAAAACAAATACCTCAGCTCCTTTCTCTTTTCCAATTCAGCAGCTTCTCCAGCCTTTTTTTTCCCACTGGACTTACCTCCAACTAGATTAAAAATACAGGAAGGGAGCAGAGGCTAAACTCCCTGGCAAATGTCCTGCTTTCACTTGCCTCAGCTCTGCAAGGGTTGGGGATTAGGTGGTGCTGCCAGGTGAAATCCTTCCTTGTCTTTATCTCCACTAGGACCCAGATCTTTGGATGCACCCATGAACCATCCTAAAGGAGGCAGATACATGTGATAAGGTTGAGACCTTAATGCTGGCTAAGGAAGAAAGATGATAGTCAAATAACATCATATAACCATGGAATGCATAGGACAATCTCAAGAATCCTACCATGTACCTCAAAAATAAGTGTGGAGGTGAATCTGGAGGGTGTAAGGAAGAATGGCTGTCTGTCCTCTGACCTCTCTCCGGAAGAGCTCTCTGGAGCCTTCCCACCATCCTTCTGTGGAGGGTGTTCCTCTGAGGCTGTGATGGGCCCTAGTTTGCTTGCCCTGGACCTCACTGCACAGCACCACGGCACACATAGCTGCACAAATGCAAAGAAGGCATTTTCCTTGGAGGAGGAATTGAAAGGGGTGAGATTCGGTGAGTGGAGCTGTTTTGATCACCTCCTTTCTGCTCCTCACTGGGGTGTGTGACAGCTTTGCAGTGCTGCTCCTAGCACCCCTTATCTCTTATCTGGAAAAGAGGGACTTGTCTTGAAGTTGGTACCAGTGAAGGTCAAGAATGTTCCCTGTTACACTGAGAAACCTTTTCATCCGTGCCAGGCAGCTCTGCCTGGTGTAGACTAAGACAGTAACTCAGGTATGACCCTGAGAGAGCTGTAGTTGCTCTTAGGAAGGGTTTGAATCTGCTGGTTGGCAAACCAAGCTCTTCACCAGCTCACCTGTAACCAGACATTTGGGGTGAGGATAACCAGGGCCCATACCTGGAGGGCAGCCTTGAAGAGAGAAGAGAAGCACTTGTTGTCCCTGCTGGAGGCACAGCCCTGGGAAGTGGTGTCTGAGTTGGGAGGGCCATGTCTGAGCCCTCATTCCTTCCTGCACTGGGGCACAAGCAGTCCCATGCCCTTAGCTGACCTCTGCCTGCTTTCTGGCCAGCTTCAGGCGTGCCAGCCCATGCTGTTCCCAAAAAAGCCTTGCAGACCTTTGCAGCAGATGTAGTTAGATAGTCAGTTTAGCACAGGTTTGATCCTGCTCCTGGGACCAGAGCATCAAGCCCTGAAGCTTGTGCTAAACTCCTACCTCAGCGGGAGCTCTGCAGGGGAGAGGAGCCTAGGCTTTGATTGTGGGAGCTGCACTGACAAGCTGTTGGCAGCTTCAAGCACTCAAACCCAGCTCTCTTGGGCTTGTGCTTCCTCTCCTAGTGCAAATGCCCCCAGCCAGGCAAGCACAGTCTGCTTCCCCACTCCTCCTCTCCAGGGTTGCTGGGACTATCACAGGGTGTCTGCCTGCCTTCAGAGAGAGGAGCAGCACTGTGCCCCACCACTGGGGTGGGAGTTTGCACTCAGAAGGTCCCTTGCAATAGCTGTATCTGATGTTCAGCACAAAATGATGCTGATCTCTATGACAGGCAATTGCCCCATGTCATGATTAGATGTTAGGAAGAATTTTTTCCCTCTTAAGGTGTTCAGGCACTGGAATAGGGGATTGCCCAGGGAGGTGGTGGAGTCACCATCCCTGGAGGTGTTTAAGTGGTGCCTGGATCTGGTGCTGGAGGATATGGTTTAGGGGTTACGACAGTGACAGGTTAAGGGTTGGACTTGATCTTAGCGGTTTCTTCCAACTTTGATGATTCTTTGTTTCTATGTCTGCTCAGCAAAGGGATCACACTGTCACAAGCCTTTAGGAGCTGAGGGTGGACTTAGCCTTCCTGCACATTCCCATCAGGGTGGGGTTTGTAGGGCAGCTGGAGAACAAGCTCCCTGCTCTCCCCTAACATCCCTGTGTGAGGACAAGGAGTAAAGAGCCCATTTGTTCAGTCTGCTAGCATGATTTGATTTCATACTCTGTGTTTAGCAGAGAAGCTGTTTCCCCTTGAGCAGAGTTATGCACTTTGCAGTTCCTTCTTTAAAATGACTTAGTTCTACATTTGCTCCATGTTCTTTTGAATTCTCTTGAAGATCAAGGACGCTCCAAAGCCAGCAAGATAAAATTAGCATCTGAGCTGTAGCCTTTGCTTGCTATAAGAAATGCAGATCAGCTTCACTTGCAGGGAATGCTGGAAGGTGAATTTCATTTATGTCTTCCTTTCAGCAGACCTAGTTCTGCCATCCTTGTTTGTTTTGAGTGCCACCACAGCCTGTAAGCTGTCCTGGTAGTTTCTGTACAGCTGCTTCCAGAAAGGAGTATCAGACATCAGTGTGAGTTTCACATCAGACCTCAAACTGATAAGAAATCAGTTTGTTCAAAATCAGTTCTTGAGTACTCACAATGTGATCCCTGAGTGTTTCAACAGGGAGTTGAGGGGGAGCACTCAGAGTGGTTTCAGTCTGTGTACAGCTCTCAAACCAGCACCAAGCCTGGGAGTTTAAAAGCTGTTCGAAGGGAGAGTGTGGATGGAGAAGAACCTCTGAAATAACTTCAAGATGGGAGAATTGCCATGAGATAGGGTCTGTAATGGTCTGTCAGTTTGGGTTGTGCCCAAGAGGCATCTGATTGTGGTAGGAAGTGGTCCCAGAGGAGAAAGCAGTGGGTGTTGGAGGTCACTTCAGCATAGCAGAGAAAAGCTGGAGGTGTTTTAAAAGGGAGATGATTAAGAGCATTGTCTAGATGGTCCTTGAGCTCTGTCAGGCTTGGTGCCATAACAGCTTCCCCGGGGAGTCTGTTCCAAGGGCCAACCGCCCTCTGTGTGAAGAATCTCTTCCTAATGTCCCATCTGAACTTTCCCTGATGCAGCTTCATGCCATCTCCTTGTATCCTATCACCAGAGACCAGCACCTTCCCCTCCACTGTCCCCCTTGAAGTTCAACCTAGTTTAACCCTATGCAAGTTCTCAATATGGCAACAACTGAGCAAAATCCCTTTGCATGAACCAGACATCCAGTGACATAATCTATGGCCTCTTCTACTTTCAAAATGCCTCAGCCTCTGGCTTTCAGACCCAGTGAAGTTCTGTGAGGGCAGGTTCTCTACTAAGCGGAGGGTATGAACAAGCCAAAGGCTTCTCTTTCTTTCTCTTTCTCTTTCTCTTTCTCTTTCTCTTTCTCTTTCTCTTTCTCTTTCTCGTTCTCGTTTCTTTCTTTCTTTCTTTCTTTCTCTCTTTCTCTTTCTCTCTTTCTCTCCTTCTCTCTTTCTCTCTCTTTCTCTCTCCTTTCCCTCTTCTCTCCCCTCTCTCCTCTCTTCTCTCATTCCTTTCACTCTGTTCACATCTCAGGTGCAGTCCCCATTGCATCACGAGCACAGGCTTTGGACCCATACTCTGTCCAACTTTGTTTCATGCCACGTGGCTGCAGGCTAGTGACAAACATTGGGGGGGAGGTCTGGCCTGTGTCCCCCAGCCCAGGACTGCTCTGGCACAAACTGACCTTGCATTCAGGTGCAGAGCTGGAGCTCACTGGGCCAAGAAATGCTGGGCAGATATTCAAAGTTTAGATCCTTAATTCTTTTCCTCAGCCACCATTTGAGCCTTCACCCAAGCTATTCTCCTTTGGATTTGCCTTGGCCCTGTTAGGGCTTACAGATGAAGCATTATCTTCTCAGCCTGGAGCAGGAGGTGACTGAAGGTACATGATGCAATGGAGACCTGAGCTGAACCCTTTGGGCTCTGCAGCTTTCCTGCCCTGCAGCTCAGGACTCAGAGCATTGACCCCAGAAGCAAAGGTTTGTTTGAACCTGGGACATCCTAATCTTTTATTCATGGTGGGTCAGCCATGGGGACAAAGAATCAAAGGAGGAGGAAAGACCAGAACATCGGCAGAGCTGCCTGGAGGTACAGATGAGATCTCAGAGGGGACACTCAGGATTAAGAGCTCCATTTTCAAAACTGGCAACTTACTTTCAATGCTTTATATTTCCAGATTCTGCACCCAGAACCTAAGGAACTCCATATTTCCAGCAAATGAATTCCCCTGAAACTAAGGGCTGCATTTTCTGCCTCTGTATTTGCACACATTTGAGAACAGTTCTGAGATTTTCCAGTCTTTGAGATGATTTCCTGAGTAAGATCGAAGTTGAGTTGTCAGTGAGCAGAACCAGGTGTCAGTCCCTTGATCTTCATTGATTTCTATCCATTTATGCCAAGGCAGGATTATTCTTTCAAGAAGGTGGTTACAAGTACCAAGCTTTAAAGCCCAAGTTGTTTTAATTGGCCTCATAGGTAAAGTGTTTCATGTTTCCAAAGTGAATACTCAGTAGGATGAATTCAAAGCCACTTTCACAGAGTTACTGAGACATGCTGCAAAGTAGGTGTTTCTGGGAATAGTGCTGTCATTCATGCTTGTGTATCTACAGTCAGCAAGAGGCAAGACAAACTTGGTCCATCTGGAACCACTGGCACCAGCAGCCACTCCATGAAAACAACCAGCCAGACCTGGATATCTAAATAGGATCATGTTGTATGCAGCCTCCTTCTTTGTTATGGCAGGTAACACTCTGCATTGAGCAAAGATGGAGATGTGCCGCAAACATCCCACTCCAGACTTCACAATGTGGGTCTTTGTGTCCTTTGTATTCTTTTGTTTGTCCCATTAGAGCAGTTTTGCCAGGGAATTTGAGCTCTGGAACCAGCTCCTGCAAAGTCTGAAGGAGGTGGGAAGTTGGATTCAGGCTGATGTCTGTCTAATTCGCTGAAGGCTCTAGAACACTGTGTCCTCATTCAGCAAGCCCCAGATGATGGCTCAGGGAGGACACTGTGCTTGTGGAATAGTCCTGTGCTGCCTCTGGACATGGAAGCAGAGCAGTGAGAGCCCAGAGGAGCAGAGCAGGATGTGGCTCACTCCCAGCCAGACCTGCTCTCCTTGCTGTGACAAGAGCTGTGGCAGCAGGAGGTCACTGTCCCAGCACAAAGGAACTGGGACAGCTGATGCACTGCTGATATTTTAAGGATTTCTGTTGGTACAGTTTCCTAGGGAAAAGGATTAAGTCCTTAAGGGCTATGGATATCTGGGATTCCCAGAAAGCAGTAGCAGCACCCCAGCAGGTTTAACCTTATGCTGAGGTTAATATTCCCAAACAAAAGACAGTCAAGGGAGAGGCAGGTCACTGTGCAGGACTTTCATTTGTGAAGCACATAGAAAACTAAGGAGCCTGCAGTTTTCTTGCTTTCTCTTCCAACGACCATGGCTAAAACAAAAGACCACAAATAGGGATTGTATTTCACCTCTCTAGTATCTGTCTAAACCCCCTGAAATGGTTTGCTGCATCCCCAAGTTACTCTCATTTGAGACTTCACACTTTTCTTTCTGCTTTTATTTTAAATTTCATTATCTCAGTGTTTTCAGAGAAAAACAGTCCCACTCCAGCAAATCACTGCATGTGTGGTTCTCCTCTGCTGCAAACAGCTTCCCTCCCTCCCCCAGCATCCAGCAAAATCCCTTCCATCAGAGGGACCAAGTACACTCTGTATCCTCTGTACAGAGTGACCTGGACCGACTTGATCAGTGGCAGAGGACGACAGCATGAGGGTCGATAAGGCTCAGTGCTGGTCCTGCCCTTGGAACACAACAACCCTGTTGAGGGACCCCAAAGCTGGAGTCAGCTGCCATGGTGCAACACATACCGATACGGTTACGATTGTTGCACACTCTATTGTGAAAGATGCACATATTTATACTGTAGGGTCGTCTACTTATTATTGGTTAACTAATACTACTAGTCTGCCTTACACACAATATAATTGGCTATTAACATATCAATCATAAGATGCCTAATCATTATTCTCCACCCCTAACTATCTTCAACTTCTGCATTCCACACCCAGGAGTTGTTTATTTCATTACCTTCTTTCTCACATTCCAACGGCAGCTGCATCCTTGACCAACTTAGTAGCTTGCTCAGGCCCTGCTAGCAAGGCTGGATTGCTCACATGTCCGTTAACAATCAGAAATTCTCCCAACACAATCCCATGCAGATCCAGGCTGGGGGAGGA
>NW_008657811.1:1895-11879 GCF_000695815.1 Acanthisitta chloris | reverse complement strand
TCCCAGCTGCCTGCTGTGGCAGTGGGGGAGAGCAGCCCCGTGGGACAGCAGTGATGCACCTCACCCTGCCACCTCCCTGACCCGCCAGCAGTGGGGAATAGGGGTTCCCTGTCCCCTGCTCTCAGCTTTGGGGCCTCCAAACTGGAGCTTTCCCCCTTTTGATGGGAATCCTGAAGTTACTTTCCCCAGCCCCTTGACCCCCGCGGGGGAGCAGTCATGGAGTGCCCAAGTGGCAGGTATGGCTTCAGGACTGTGGCAGGTGGAGCCTGGTCTCAGGGGTGCCCCATGTCCCAGGGGTGCCCCAGTTCCCATGGGTGCACCCTGCTCCCCTGTGTGCTGCAGCTGTGGAGCCAGCACAGGGCCAAGGAAGCCTGCAGGGGGCAACCGGCCCCTTCCCGGCAGGCACAGGGTGGACAAAGCCCTGCTGTGTCCCTCAATGCCCCACTTTGTGCCAGGCAGCGAGGTGGCAGGGCCTGGCTGTCCCTGGGGCTGGGTACACTGGTGGGCTGGGCAGTCTCTGGGCTGCAGCAGGCTAGGACCAGGGTGGGCCACCCTGTGGGACAGCTACCCCTTCCCCTCCCACCCAAACAGCCACCCCTTGGCTTGCCCACAGATGGGGTTAGGGGGAAAACACCACTTGGGCATCTGTGAAAATGCTGTCAGGGCTTCATGGTGGCTAGCTGCACCTTGCATCAGTGGGACTCTGCTCCTGACCACCACCCTGCCTCAGTTTCCCACTGCAAGGATGGCAGAGGGCTGTCTGTCCTCAGCCAGCCATGGGATGGGATGCCCCATGGGGAGGGACAGCAGAGCAAGGGAGAGCCTCTGCCACTGCTGTGGGCAGCATCCTTGGGCACCTCCCTTAGCCCACAAGGTGGCACCCAGGTGGCCTGGCAGTGATGTCACCTGGCCATGATCACCTTGTAATGGCCACGGGAACGTAACAGCCTTACAACATCTCTTTGGAAATAACTGTTACCCCTCAGGCCACAGGAAATCAGCAGCGCCCAGGCTGCAGCCCAGGACAGCCCAGAGGGACCCCTGGGCACCAGTATGACATAGCCCCTCGCCATAAACATAACATATAAAATATAACATAAAAGAAAAAGAATAAAATATGACATTGGGGAAAAGCATATAAGCCCTTCTTTTTCTTCTCATAGAAATTCCAGTCTTGCTGGCTCTGCCATTCCTGGACAACCTGGAGGGAAGCAGTAGCTTTACCCCACTGGGCAGAAGGTGAGCAGCTTGAGAGGGACTGCGATTTCTGCACCAATTGGCTTAAAATTCTTGGTTATTGGATGCTTTTTGTCAGCAAATGTTTCTCTCCTGGGATGAAAATCCCTTGGCCCTGCCACCAGCATCACCGGCTGGCAGTAGGGACCAGCCCATCTCCCAGCAGTGCTCCCACAGATGCTCCAGAGCAGAGCTGCAAAATAGGGAAAAGGGAGAATTCCCCTCCCTGGATTTCTAAGACTTGAGGGAGAAGAAAATGTGCAGGAAAGCGGTTGGAGTTGCCTTTCCTCTGCCAGCACAGTGGGTACCCTGTACCCAGCTGGGTGGGAAGCCCAAACACTGCACTGTGCCCACACTACAGGGGCCAGAGCCCTACAGGGATGTTGGAAAGGTTTTCCCTTTGCATTTCAGTTGGAGAGTTTGTGAGAGCCTCTGCTGCAAATCCTCAGTGCATAGCCACAATTCCGCGTGCTTGGAGCAATCCTGCAGCTCAGCCCTTCCCTGGATAAGGCCCCAAGGGGAGCATGTGGCTGCAGGGAGCCTGCCAGCCTGCATCAAAGTTTTCTTGTGCCTTATCCCTGCCAGAGAAAATACTGCTGTTTCTCAGGTGGGGAAGGGAGGACGCATCCCTGTTTGCCAGCCAGGAGAGGGACATTCCAGGCTGGTAAAAATAAACATGCTTGTAAATCAATATGGATCACCTTGCAATTTGTTCTGACCCTTGAGCAGTGGCCAATTATGTATAAAACCATCACTCCACCCCCTCAGGGCAGTTAAGGGCTTAGCTCCCAGCACTCATTAACAGAGGCTGGGACTGCCATGCTGCCCCTTGCCAGGTGTGCAGGGGGCTGACATGGGGAAGGCCACCTGCAATCTGCACTAAGACACTGCAATGGGCTGCACCAAAATGAAGTATTTGAAGAAACACACACACAAACATCTCTAAATATACACATGGAAAAGCCTCTCTGGAATTTTTTCCCTTTTGGTCTTCACAGCAGCAGCTCAGACTTTCTTTGGGCCATGGGGAAGGCAATCTTGGGGCTGAGGGGACAAGCAGGTGACATCAATGGCAAAGGGAGAGTCACACAGGTACCACCAATCCATACCACTCCAGCACATTAGGGCAAAGAAGCAGGATGGGAAAACAAGCAGGAGCATGTGGGGCAGAGGACCAAAGTATCCTCCCTGTCCTTGTCCCCATATGCAGCCACCTCATCTGTAACCACTGCAGACCGTCACACCTGCCCCATCAGTCTGATGGCACAGGACAGCCTCCTGCTCGTCCTGGCCCTCACCAGCACACACTGGGCATGCAGGCATCCTCATCCCTGGGATGTGCCAGGAGGCAGCAGGGAGGACCAATTGGGAGAAGGGGCTTTCCTGCAGTTTCAGGGAGGATTTGTTTTCCTCCCTGACTGATTTCTTTACTTACAACCCCACATGCTCATTTTCTGCACTCCCCTGGGCCTGGGGCTGGGTTTGCAAATATGCACAGAGGCCAAAATCACATGCTTCATTCTGTGCTGACCCTGCAAAACTCTGCACCCCCAAAATGCAGGTACAGCCCTGGTACACCCAAGAAGCTTCAGCAATGGCACGTGCAGTGCCCTTATCCATTATACATCTGGCAGCAGGAGAAATCCCAGTGTATCTCGTCACAGCTGAGAACCATGCTGCTATTTTTAGGCAACTGCTTCCCCAGTCAGGATGAATTTCTCATTATCTGCTGCTGATTTTAACTGTTCTTCACCCAACTTGCTGTCCTGGTTCACCCACCAGAAGGGTACATACACTCCAGCTGAGGAACTTGAGATGTGCCCTGGCTCTGCTCTCCCCAGCAGCCAGGGGTTTTTCTGCCATGCAATATACTGTTTTCCCAGGCAGCCCCATCCAAGCCAAGAGGAGACAGTGACCACAGGAAGGTTGTGACAGCACTGACAGCATCTGTCCAGCTGCCTCCTTCCAGGGGTGCCAAGGGCTCCCACTGAAACCAGCCCCACTCCCTCCTGCCCAGGCCTGGCTGTACTCACTGTCCTATTCGTATTCCTGGGTTGCTGCAAGACTGCAAAATGTGCTAATAAAAATTAAATTAAAAAAAAGAAGCTGGTGGAGGACGTCAGAGGACAGAGGAGGCATGTTGAAGGACAGACAGACAGACAGACCAGTGTTGCAGGATGACAGAGGTAGGGGCTGTTCAGAAGAGGAGCAACTAAAACCCTTGCCAGGCTCAGCCAAGCAATGGGCAAAGGGTACCAGGGTGCAGACTTTGGCAGCAGCAGGGCCCTGTACCCTGAGACCCCCAGGGATGCTCCAGGACTCTCAGGACCCCCCAGAAAGCAGGTTTGCAGGCAATACAACAAAGCCCTGCTAGATAACCTCAGGGCACAGCTCTCCTCCCTGGCGCCAGCACCCATCTCCTTCCTGCATCTGTTGCCAGAGTTTACCTGGGACCAACAGAGGCAGGCACGAAGTACTGGCCAGCTGGGATAACACTGGAATGAGTTCACCTCCCACCTTTAGAGAAGATGAGCAGATGTATGCAGTTCTGTTTTGGTGTGCCTGCCTGATGTTTCTCTCTGCAGGAGCCTGATTTTTTAAGCATACAAAGTTTTTAAATATGGAAGATCTTCTCACCAGACTGGTGACTGTGCCCAGGCTCACTGCTGCAAGGCTGAGGCCAGGGGGGGCCACCAGGTCCCCAGCTGTGCTTGGGACAGGGTGTCTGGCACCTCAGAGGTGACACATGCAGGAGCCCTGGGGCCACCGATATCTTTCACAACGTGGGCACAGGTGTGCAGGCTGTGCCTGTGCCTGGAGGGGATCAGGGGTGTAGGCAGTGCTGGCAGTAGAACCCAGAGCCCAGCTGATGTGAGAGGCGGCCCAGGTACTGAAAGGCTTGCTGTCTGTTTACTGCTCCTTTTACCCACCAAATATCTCTGTTATTTACCACAGAAATTTGGGATAATACAGTGGTCCAAATGACTTTTTTATTCTAGTTTCTAGTTTCAAAAAAAATTCCCACCAGGCTTCTCTCTTGGTGCAGCAAGTCCCTCAGATTAATTACAGGTTTGTGGAGAAGGTGATTTCTTTTCCCCTGGCTGCTTTTCCAGCAGATTTGCCTTTCACATCCACTGCCTTTCTCCTTGATTTTCTTCCTACTGGAGGGTAAACAGATGCCTCACTCTGATGTTCTCTGGGCTGTTCATTACTCTCATGCTCTGCCATTCACAGGGTCATATTCTTGAAGTGTTCTCATTTACTTTTCAGAAAATCCTGGAAGGGAAAGACAAATGTCATTCTGCCTCCTTGAAGTAGATGGTATATGAGAACAGCAAATACAGCCCAGAATCACACTATTTGCCCCTGTGAAGCTGGAGCAGGCTCAGGAAAGAGAAAGTGCAGGCAATGCCAGGGCCAGACTCAGTTCTGGGGTGTCCTCATTTACTTCTTGCTGCCCATGGGACTCATTTGAAAAAGCTCAGATGAATTCATGTGTTTCCAAACAGCCAAGGAGGTGCTAACTTGTCCCACACTTTCCTTGAGCCCAGAGGAGGGACCGTGACGCTGAGGGGAGGTCCTGGGTTAGTTAGAACAGCCCTTGAGCAGTGGGGGTTGTGCCTACAGTGTTTTGCCTTGGACTTCTACCCAGAGAGGGAGCTTTTCCCTGTACTTCCCTCCGGAGCCCAGTAAAATCCTCCTGCCCGCCCCCATGCCAGCCCCAGCCCCAGCTTGCCCACACAATGCCTGGGTGATGCCCCTCCCAGGGACCAGGGACAAGCTCTGACCCGGCTGCTCTGAGCCCTGTCCCCAGGCTGGCAGGATGCCCAGCGGGTGCCAGCTACAAGCAGGGCTGTCCCAAAGGATGAGCAAGTGGGCACTGGAGAGGTGATGGCTGGGCTGGACAGCAATGAGAGCCCTCAGGGTGGAATTACTGTCACAGCTCCTTGTGCCTGAACCACAGAAAGCCTGCTTCCTGGAGAACAAACCCAGTGGTGGGACCAAGAGGTTGGGGTGAGAGATGCAAACATTTCCCACCTGGCACCCACTGCCTCTCCCCAGAGCTGCAGACACAGGTAGCTCTCAGAGAATGGACAGGGGACAGTGGTCATACAACTCTCCTGTATTTCCCCTCCACCTGAGCCAGGTGGGAACAACTGGTTCCTCTCCCAGGGTGGCTCTGGGGACCATGGGCTCATTTGCTGCTCTAGGTATTACCTTTTCTGAGGTGATGCCACTGTGCAGCCCCTCGGTGCCAGCAGCAGCACAGGGAGAATCAGCCTCACTCCCTGGGTGATGACATGGGGATGCATGACATGCCTTTGCCACGGTGCCACTTGCATCAGGGACCCCACAACAGACAGCATAACAGTGTGGAAGGCAGAGGATGGGGTGGGGGAGTGAACCCAGGATCACACTAGGCTGCTCATGGCACCATCCTCTCCAGTCACCAGAGTGGCACCCAGCATGCTGTCCCCTCCCAGCCATGGCTTCACTGTCACAGTGACATCCACCAGCTCCACAGGATGCAGGTGCCACCATGGCAGCTCCACACATCAGCTCCCACAGCCAAGATTCTCCCTGGAACCAGCTGCTTCCTGACCTGCTGCTGTTTGCACTGAGCATCTGTGCAGCAGTGGGAGGATTTGCCATGTAATTCAATCCTCCATCTCCACCACAGTGACTGTGCTGGGGGAAGAAGCTTCAGGGACACAAGGCAGGGGGCATAGGACAGGGGACCTGGTTTCTTATTCCTTCTCCCGTGTGATGCCACAGATGTGTCATGTTTCATTTTCCAAACTTGTCCCCTCTGAGGGGGTCTAGTGGAAGGAAAAAAGAAGAAAATCCATCCTAAGCCAGCAGCCTGCAGGGAACAGCAAACAATCTCTGTGCTCCCAGTGATCTCCTTCTGCCTTCCTGCCTGGAGACTGCTGGGGCTGAGGGCAAGAGAGCTATGGAAACCAGAATAGTGAACAGAGCACATCAAACCTCAGCGCTCCTGCTGCAGGGAGAGATGCGCATTACCATGGCAACCATGGCCAAGGATGCACAGAGCTGGGTACCCCAAATGGGGAGGAGACTGAGGGACCATGCCGACCCTGTCCCACCTCCCCCACCTGCCACCCCTTAGCCTGGCACTGGCCGAAGCATCAAATTCGCACAGCAGCTCATCTCCCACCCATGCTCAGGCAAGGCAAAGAGCTGCAGGGGTGAGGGGGCTAGAGGTGGGAGAGGTTAGGGGCTGAAGGGTCCTGCAGTGTCAAAATCCAGTAGATTTTCTCCAGAGTAATTGGAAATTCTGGAGGCAACCAGAGCAGGGGTCAGGCCAGTGCCCTGGGGAAGCAAGGTGCCCACTGAGAGTTTTGGAATCTGTGCCAGGCTTTGCTGCTGTCCCCAGGAGTCTTGCTTGACACTTATCTAAATTAAATCTCCCTGTTCATCCTGCTGGTTTGCCAAGGTCATAGGATTGGGCAGTACCATTGCTCCAGCCTTCCCTCTGTCTGCAGTTCCCTCCATGTTTGCTCTACCTACAAATACGATCCACACAGTTTACCCAAAGCAGACGACCATCAGTGCCAGGAGACACTAGATCTGCAGCCCAGGAACAGAAAAAGGCAAATTTGGATGATCTAGGCCATGTCTTCAGGCCAGGGTGGCAATTCCCTTCTTGGACGTGATGGGTGGGATGTACACAAAATACTTCCTTGAGAACCTGTCATGAAATATCAGACATATGTTAGACACAAGAGGATAAGTGCCTATTGATGAGGGCAAAAGGGACAGAATCCTTATGGACCACTCTGAAAAGTCCTGTCATGGACACAGGGCCAGATACTACATTTCCCATTGCCCAGCTCTGAGCCGTCTGCTTGGAAGAGCAGAGTGGAGCAGGGCTGAGCTGCCCGCCATGGCCAGGAGGGTGGTGAAGTTGGATGTGGCTGGCCCAGCTAGATCCTGCCATGCTGCAATTGCCTCCAAGCCTTGGAGAGGCTTGCCAAACCTGCCCCCTCCAGCCACCCACTCATGTATCCCAAACTTGGCTCCCCAGCAGCTCAGACACACAGGGACAGGTAAGAGCCCTCTCAGCCCAACAATGTACCCCCACAGCTGTATGGAGGATCTGGGGCACATTTCCTTAGCACATGCAGCAGCCCCACAGCCACAGTGACAGGTTGAGCTCCTCAGACCTCTCTACACCTCGTTAGGAAAATGAGCCCTGCTGCAACATCCCACCCCCAGACTAGTCCAGCTGCATCCCAAGGAGCACCCAGATGAACCAGAGTAATCCTCTGGGATCAGAAAAGGACCCAGTGCTAGGCTGAAATACAGCTCAGAGAGGTCACTGAGGATGCTCTCTCTCCCCACACAGTATTTTAGGGACTGCTGGCTGAGCGGTTGCATCAGGCACAGTCCTGGAGAGAGACACCAGATCATCTCAGAGTGAGAGGAGAGAAGAGGTCACCTTTGTGCCTGGCTGCTCGGGGAGCAGGAGGGCCAGCCCCATGGCCACTGGCAGGGCCACCCTAGTCCAACTGGCCAGCTGCCCTTAGCCAGTCCTGCATCACAGAGCATTCCTTCACAGCCACCGCACACAGAGCCCACCCCTTCTGCACCAACCTCAGGGGTATTTTTAGCCTGGAAAAATGCCACAAAATCAGAGCGACAGCTGGAGTTGGGACCAATGTCTCAGTTCACCTTGCAATCCCCTCCGGGTCGCCTTGCCCGGTTTGGTGAGGCACCGAGTCCTGATGGTACTGCTGCATAAGCACCAAGCACCCACTGGGCTCCCCAGTACCACCACCATCCTGTCCCCTACACCATGACATGGTGCCACCTTCCCCTAGGAGTAGCTCCAAATCCCCCTGGCAACCCATGACCTTCCTGGGCCACTGAAGGCCATCCTGCCCAGTTTCTCTGGTGGCTACACCCAGTGCCCACTTGCCCTGCTGAGATGTGGTGGGGGTTTGGGCTCTCTGCCCATGCTCTGGTGCCAGTGGGACTCCAGTCCCCCCACCAAAGCATCACCACAGTTATTAATCTCTTAGCCACCCATTTTTTGCCATGCACCCACAGCCTATTGCATGGCTTCTCCAGGGAAAGACAGGGCCCAGCATGATGCTGGGGAACCAGAGGCATGTGCCATGAAATGAGAACACAGGCCCAAACTGGGCTCACGCTGGGCAGCCATGAGGAGCTGCAGGCTGGCAGCAATGCACAGCCACCCATGAGAATGTGTTGCCTCCGGCACTAATTTCACACCCCATTAAACACCTCAAAATGTTTGCTTTGGGGGAGTCTGTCACCATGTCCACCCCAGGGCAGAGGGGCTGAATGAATCTTCCTGAATGCAGGCACATGGGGTTTTCCTATTTGTTTTGCTGCTTTCCTTAGAAACTCATGAGTCTGTGTCTACTTTCCCATACTTGCACTGGTCAGAGGATTACAAAGAGGAAAGAAGAGCTGGCATAGCCCTAAACTGAAGGCACAGAGGCCTTGAATCTTTCACAAGCAGCGCTTTACTCCCCAAGGCTCATTAAGCATTTAAGCAATTGGTCCAGAGAAGAAATGCACAGCAGCACTTGCATGCTGGCTGGCAGAGCCCTCTGCACTCAGCAGCTCTGCTTCACACCTTGGATTCTGCAAAAGAAAATCCCAATTCAGGGGCAAAAGTGACAGGAGGATGTTCAAAGCTGGAAGCCTTGGGAGAGGGGAAGGAAGGCAGGAGAGAATTAGGAGACAGGATGGAGGTGGCTGCTATGTGATGCTCTCTAATTACAATCAGCAGAGTCTCCCAGGGCATCTGCCTCTGTGCCTGATGAATAGACCATGTGCCAGCCCTTCACTGGATCTAGGGCTGAAAGATGCAGAGCAAGCAATGCCCCCAAAATGGGAGCTGCCTATAAGCTGCTATCAAGCCCTCCCCAGAGCCCACCATCCTCCAAACCTGCTGGAGACCCTGCTTAAAGCCCACCACAAGCCTGTGTGCACCTGAAGCTTCTGTCCCTCCTGTTGTTTCAGGTTCTCCTGGCTCCAGAGCAAAGGTGAATCTCTGCACTCACTCAGAAGGACAGACCAAGGAGCAGTGTGGGCAGGAGCATCCCACCAGGGCTGCTGGTGGGGGAGCCCAGAAAGGCTTTGTGGCCCTACATGAGCAGCAGGTGTGTTCCTTTGCCTGCTGCCCTCCCTCTCACTCACCCCTCAACACAAATGGATCTTGCAGTCAACTGTTCATCCTGAAGTTGAGCTTAAGGACCTCAATCTTTTCTCTGGAAAAAAAACCAAACCTGTTTCCACGGGGTTGAATCACTTACCCCATTTGTAATTGTGTTGTCTGTGAATGCACTACAGGGTTTAATTTATCAGGCAGGATTAAATACATAGATAGGCTGAGCAGCAGATAGGGGTCAGGCTACAGGCAGTTTGGATTGACACAGCCCTTCTCCAGGCTCTGGAGCCAGGCAAATTTGTGGTAGGTAAGTGTCCAGCTTCAGGGAAACACTTTGATGTGGGCACAGAGATAGTGGAGGGAAAGGGCATAAAGATTTCACACTTTTCTCCCCGTATTAGCAACCCCAGCCTCTGTTGCCTGCATGTCTCTTATTAGCAGAGCCTAGCACCACGACAGGGATGGCTTTGGGGCAGGGACACAGGGATCCCCAGAGAGGGGACCTGGGAACAGCACCAGGATGGCAGCCACTGCCCACAGCCTGGGTCTGTGTGGCCCTCAGCCCCTGCCCCCACTGCCTG
>NW_008657811.1:0-1870 GCF_000695815.1 Acanthisitta chloris | reverse complement strand
CAAGCCGGCGGTGGATGCCTGTCTCCAGGACAGCCAACAGCTGCCTGATGACTGGCATTTTTGCTGCTTACAGGAAAAACACCTCACGCTCTGATTTGAGGAACATGGGAAGAAGCCTATTCTTGTCACTCTCAAAAATCCCGTCTGGGATGAGGCACAGTGCCTGGGAACCCCTGGGCATGGCTGGGCTGTGCTTTTGCAGCTCCTGCTCCATTCCCCTGACCCAGCCAGCAATAAATCAGCACTGCCTTTGCCTTCCTGTTGGGATGCTCGCTGCCTTCATTTTCTCAGAGCTTATTTTCAGCACTGCTTCACTCTTCGCAGTGCTGGCTGCCTGCAGAGCTGCAAGGCAGGCAGGAGGGCTGTGGCTGCACTGTCCCCCACAGTGCTACTCATCAGGGAGTCACATTGACTTCATCAGCCTCTCCAAGGGCCTTGTTAGCTTTGTCCCAGTATCCTGCTGACAGCAGCATGTGTGGTCATGGCTTGTAGCTGGTTATCTTGAGAGCCCATGTTCATGGCCACTTGCTGCACTGGGTCCACAGCCACTCTGACCATCCCCAGATGCAGGCATGGATGCAGGCACACCACTGGTGCTTCAGTTTCCCCAGAGAGCCCTCAGGATGTGCTGTCCCCCCTCCTCCCAATGGCGTCAGGTCCACTTAGCTTGGACAGTCTTTGGAAGAGGAGCTGTCACACAGTGTGTGTTTGCTCTGTGTCCTGAGGCTCCAGATTGTGCCTTGCACCTCCCAGCACCATGGCCCCGTAAACATTAATGGCAATGGTAATCGGAGGAGACTTCTCCCAGCTCCTGGTGCTGGGAGAGCAAATGAGTGGGGATGAGGACTCCTGCACGCTGCCTCGCAGCTAACTGCCTGCTGCCTACAGCCCCCAGTCCTCTCCCCTGCACTGGACAAGGTGCCCCAGGCTCTGCTTCACACCGCTAGCACTCTCAACATTCTGTGCAGCCCCTCACTTGTCCTGGGGAGCATCATCCTCTCCTCCTCCTCCTCTGCTATGATCCTCATCTGTGGACCCCTGCAGCAATGGCTTTGTACAGCAGCTCCTAGACATTAGCAAACTGCAATTAGTATAAATAAAAGAGATGAGCCAGCCACAGTAGAGTGAACAAAAACCTGACTGACATATCCTCAGGGAATCATTTATTCTGCACTTTTATATTTTTTAATACTATTTGCTTCCTTACAAATTAATCACAGATTGCCTAGGACCAGAGGCGATCCTGCAGCTTGGCTGGGTGGCCCCAGGGGACAGGGCAAAGGCAGCCGAGCAGCATTGAGTCTCAGCCCTGCCTTTGCCGCCCTGGTTAACAAGCAGATTTCCTCCCTCTGCCTCGGTTTCCCTCTCCCTGGCAGCTGCTGCAGCTCCACACATCACATGGACATGACTGTCCGTCTTGTGTTCTCCGAGAAGCCTATCCGTTCCTATTGAGGGACAGGATTGTCCATCTGCTGGACCTTAGGGAAAGGCAAGCTCAGGGGTCCCATCAGCAAGGCTGAGCCCCGCGGGGTCTGTGCCCCAGCCTGCCTGCGGACCGGCCCTGAGCTGCGGCCCCGAAGCCAGGCAGAAGGATTTAGGAGCCCGGCTTTGCCCAGCCGCTCCCTCCCATCCGACGGGCAGTACTTCTGGGACATCCCTTAGCCTTGCACAACCCTGGATCCCAGCACAACCCTCAGCGCGGCACGTCCTCTGATCCCAGCTCGTTTCTCGTCCTCCGAGCATCCCTTGCACGGCCATCAGCCTGAACCCTGGCGCATCCCTCGAGCCCAGCACACCCGCGCATCCCGCAGCCCCGACCCCGGTGCGCCCCTGGACCCTCACAATCCCCGCAGGGAGATACGTCCCTCCC
>NW_008657810.1:143865-144397 GCF_000695815.1 Acanthisitta chloris | reverse complement strand
CACTGAGTCGCCTGCTGCGAGCGGTGAGAATAAACAGATTGGAGCCGTGGCCTGTGCGGGAGAATCAGGGTTTCTCCTCTTCTGACTGCCCGACAGGCCTGTGGGCGCTGGGGGGGAAGCGGTGGGAGAGGTGACTGGAGCAGGGAGAGCTTCTGACGCCACCCAGACCCTCCCTCCGCGGGAGGTGTACCCTTACCTCGCTGTCGCCCGGTCGCATACACCTGTGCTCGGAAGGGATGCGCTGGAGGTGTGACGTGATCTGGGTGTCTCTTTTGGCTACCTCGGAAATACACACTTGAGCCTCGCAGGTGCCAGCACTTCCCCACGGCTGTCTCTGACCGATGGGGAGACCAAACCCCCGCAAGGCTCCCGACTTCGGCCCCGCACGCTGTGCCCGGTGAAGCTGGGACAGTGTGTTAGTATATTGCTGTCCCCGTCCCTTCCCATCCGTGCTTGGCTCTGAATTTTCACAGGGGCTGCTGGATACGGTTGCACGGCGGGGGCCGAGGCCCAGCTGCGCGCGGTGTGTATT